>NC_056727.1:515351146-515528646 GCF_019279795.1 Protopterus annectens | reverse complement strand
GCACACACACACGCATGCACACACGCACACACGCATGCACACACGCACACACGCACACACACACACACACACGCGCATGCACACATGCACACACGCACACACACATGCACGCACACACGCACACACACACACACGCACGCACACATGCACGCACACACGCATGCACACACACATGCACACACACATGCACACACACACAGACACACACACATCGCATAGCTCTCATTCAATTTCTCTTTCATAAAGTTCTTCATCCAGTGGCTTCATGAACTCCTAGCCATCCAACTTCCTTATTAGAAAGTTCTTCTTTCTCTGGAGATGTTAGTAGGACTCAGCCCTTGTGTCTCTTCTTTCCACCCAGTGACAGCAATGCTGGATGCAGCAGAAGAACACTATAGCCAGATCAGCATCTACAACCTTTTGAGTAGTTTGTATTAAAACTGAAATAATGATGGCCCCAAGGAGCTCAGTTATGTTTCCTGATGCTCCTCATAGCATCTTCCATCTTTAAAATGAGCCACTGCCATTAGGAAATGCCTGTCTTTACTAAAATTACCACTCTTGCATTTACCATTTAATTGTCTCTGTATTCCTGCGGTGGTGTTGCTGCGGTAGCATTGTCGCCTCACAGTAAGACGGTGCCCCTTTCGATTCTCAGCTAGAGCATCTTCTGTGTGGAGACATGCGTGAATGGCCGTACCTTCGTTGAAAGTTGTGCATCAGAGCTGGCAACTCGGCACGTAAAAATCTGCTGCCAATCATTAGCGGACCGGAGTTCTGCTGTGGCGACCCCTAATCGGGAAAAGCCAAAAGACACAACATTCCTTGATTATTGCCAGATGCCTAATATTATCTTCTCCATCTGTGGTCTGAAGTTGTCATACTACTCCTTATTTTGTTGTGTGAGGTTATTCTGTAATTTTTTATCACCTGTGCATTTATTCATTGGAACTTTTCTAATTCCCTGACATGTTTCAACAGTGCTGAAATCTGTGTCTACATTGCAGTCAGCTTCATGTGCTGGCCATGGTGTATGGATGGTAAGTTTCTATCTCTTTCACTATTAGAAACAGTTTTCCAAATGTTTCAATAATATATCCTCTTTAGTAACAGTTCTTTATAGTGGCTACTTATACTGAGGAGGAAATACCAAAATCATCTTATAATTCCACATCACTGAAGAAGGGAGATAAAGCAAACTTGTTTGGAGTTAGCTACACCCTTACACACACTGAATCACCATAATATTTATTGTTGAAATTTTCTTCAGGAAGACAAGGTATAGCTGAAACCATGTATTACTTTTCTTTGTGATTTTGAATATCATTGAAGCCTAATTTTCAAACTGTAACTTACAGATATTGTATTTCAACATAATATATATGCACAGCTTCTAACAGTGCCATACCTCTCAAGTATACCTCATTATGAGGACGTTTCCTCATTTTCAGCTTTAAAAAGTCAATTTTCCTTGAAGTTCAACATTGAAAGTCTCTGAATCTCATTCAGTTTTATGACATTTGGTACCCATGGAAAATAATGCTGAATCATATTGATTAATGAAAGAAACGGTGTATATGTATAGATTAACAGATTTTAACCATTCTATGAGTTTTTTTAGCTTAAGTTTTGAGTGAACTGATAGAAAGTGTTCCACATTTTGTCCATGTAATAAACATTATGACAAGTAGTATTCCACATTTTGGAGATATAAGGTAGAGAGCTATAAACATTCCATCAGAATCATCCACTGTAATATATTGCTTTGATTCTGTTCATAAAAAGCTACATTTTCGTTAAAGCACAATTTGTGATTGCAACTCTAAGAAAAAGAAAAAAAAACTAATCATTAGCAGAGACCTTTGTGCTATGTCTTTTATTTGGATTCCTTGAAAAAAACTGTAAGGCATCATATGTGGTACTGACAATGTAATATAAAAAATAAATAAAATAGGCTTTGGGCTAACAGAAAACCCTGTTTAACCCCCTTGCACTTTATTACTTGGCTGTAGCACTATCACTATTATGTACTGTGATCTTGACTAAAATGCCAGAATACAGAGAAGAATTAAGAGCAATAAAATCCCAAGGGAAGCTATCATGTGCAAGAGTTTATTTATAATAACATAATTAACCAATTAGTGAAAGCCTGAAAAATAACACAATATAAACCTGTTTTCCAGAGTGAATCATATGTTCTGACCAGACAAGGAAGTAATGAAACAGAAACACATTACTGGCATGCAGCCACTAAAAGAAAAGTTCACTTCTGACAGACCTCATGTTAATTAAAACTGTTCACAGCCGTTTCAAAGTTGTATCTCTGAAATGTTTTCACTTCATAAAGTAGAGTGACAGATCATTGTATTCCTTTCCTATATATGTCTGTTAAGTGCATTCTACCTGTCAATTTCTTTTAATTCCCTGACTTTTGAAGAAAGCATTTTTTTTTTCAAGAAAGCTTGTTCAGATGTACCAGAACATAACCCATCATTTATCTCTTGTTTGGTTCTGCAGAAATGACATCTGGCCCTATTATTTGTTAGCTTTTTAACGTTTACTAGCTTATCTTTCAGTTAGGATAGATGCTTGGTCAATAAAAATGCCCCATGTTTGCACCAAATTCTATGATATAGACATTATTAATTGATTTATTTTTATTCTTTGACGCCTGTCTTACCACTTCCACTTCATTGGAAAATTATAGCTTGCTCAATCAACCAGTAGGAGAAAGACAGAAAAACCTCCAATAAGAAAATTAAAGATACGTTTGTAATATTTGCAGCCTATAATTCACTAAAAACATTTGTCACCATCCCCTTCAATAATACACATAACACCAACTGACATTTGACAACCTTTATTAATTTCAAACATAACTTTATTACATAATTTCAAATATGAGCTCTAACACAACGACCTTGTAACCACAACATGTAAAATGCTTATAACATACATCAGGGCATCTCATCCAGCTCATCCTACCAAATAAGGAGCGTCCACACGTCCAGTCACTTATTTATCAAGCAGTGTTCTATTACTCACTTCCCCCCAAAATCATTGCATCAACCCCAACAGCAAGAAGGGGAACAGAAGGGGGATAACCGTACCAAACAAAATAAGGGGGGGGGGCGGTAACAAGTTCATGCCAAAATATAATTCCTCCTAACAGTTACACTCCTATGAAACTCCTAAGTCCCATCCTACATCTACCTCACTTCTTCTAATGTCCCCTCACAAATGAACCCTTCCCTTCCCAACCAAAGAAGCCCATTTCTATTCAATAAACTTAAATCTCTTCTGTACAAAACACCCACTCCCACCCCATTTAATTCTCTATACCCTTGCCAAAGATGTCCCTGGACAAACTGGTTTGTTCCCATACCTCATTTGTTCCAGTCCCTTTCAATAATACATGACACCAACTGACATGCGACGACCTTTATTAATTTCAAACATAACTTTATTACATCGTTTCAAATATTAGTTATAACACAATAACCTTGTAACCATAACATATAAAGTCCTTATAATGATTATAAGGGCAGTGTACCCCACTCACCCTGCCCAAATAAGCAGTGTCCATACCTCTGCTCATTTATTTATCAAGCAGCATCTTACCACTCATTTTTATTTCCCAAAATCATTGCATCAACCCCAACAGCAAGGGGGGGGGGACAGAACAGAGACAAACCTACCCCTCTTCTCCACCCACCAGCTTGACCACAGGCTGTTCCCCTCTTCAACATAAGAACTTTCATCAGACCTTCCAAAAATAAACTTAAATGTATGTTAAACAAGTCTAAACCAAACTCAGTCATGTACCCCATTCAGATCTAAACTAAATTGGGTCCCTGTCATCAAAATCCCTATGTTCTATCATATGCATACCCAACTCCCCCAACTGCTGTGCCAGCCTATAGTTAATAAACCTCTGTGTGCCCTCCAACGCCTTAAAATTACCAGCATTCCGCCATCACAAACATGATACTACATGCACATGCCTGCATATAGTGTCTGCAACATAACCAAATCCTCCCTAATCCTATCCACCAAACAGGTCTTAGTGATTGATCTTAAATCATTACCAGCCAAATATATCACCGATATTCATGGCAATTCCATCCATGACCATATCACTTCAATTTCATCCATAAGCTGAATCCACTTAAGACCTCGAATCCAGTACCAGCTAACTGTCCACCTTGATCAACACAAACCCAAGTCCTTTCCAGTCTCACTGCTGCCATTTTTGCCATCCAGTGGATATATGAATAGCTCAACATGACAATCTCCTTTCCTGATATTCAAAAAAAATGCTAGTTATCAATTGAATCCATTGCCTAATATAACATAAAAAGGCATTTGAACACTACCTCCCCACTCTCTGGGTGACCTCAATGGACCTGCCTTCCCCCACCAAATCCAAAGCCCTACCAATGCAGAAAGAATGAGTAGAAAACCTCTCACCTGGAAAACCCATAGAGCACAACACCATTCTCATTGCATGCATAAACCGATTACCCATTACCATCTTACCCCCCTCTCAACCGAAAGACCAGTTCTTGAGGGCCCCGCACATGAGCCCACATCAATCCCACAGCCCAACCCACCAGTCAAAGCTCCACACTCCTATCTTTCCCAAGAATTATCAGCATGGCTTTACCTAATTGATCTGTTTTAGACCTACATAACCAAATGTGCACCGACCCTGTAAAAAACACATCTCCCCAAATTAATGACCCTAACAACTCTGACACCCAAAATGCCCTAAAATACATCCATAAACACAAAGTAACCCAAATACATAGTCCACTGACTCACCCACCACTAAATCCAAACCCCTCAATAAGATTTTCAAAATTTGTCTTGTCAATGGCCAATGGATATCCATATGCACTCCAGCCACTCTTTCCCATCCTCTAAACATACTCCCCATCATCCAAGACTTTGTAAAATCATGCAACCCAGCCACCTGTGCAGCATACTAACCACTGCCAAATCCAACTTAACCGATTGCACCATCTTACCATGCCCCCAAACATGAGCCAAATATCGCAATAAAAGTTCAGCCAGCCACACTCCTTCATCCTCAGGCAGCTGCAAAATAAATTTAGCAAAATCAATTAAGGCCCTACCATAAGCTTTCCTGGTAGACATTGCCTAAGTATGTTGCACCAACTTCCTGGTTACATAAACCCAAGATGCCACACCTCATCTGGTAAAACCATCAGCTCTTCATCTGCACCTGGGGCTAACTTTTGGAACCAAGAAAACTGAAATTGAGACAAATTGTCAGCAATCTCATTCCTTACCCCCACCACATGCATACTTGTGAATAAAAAAATTATTAATAAACTCTGCAAAAATAACTTGTGAAACACCCACAACAACAATTCAGATCTCACAGTCTTTGCTTGCAAAACTCAAACCACTGCCATGTTATCTGAGTTAAAAATTACTCTTTCAGTTACTATTGCCAAGCTATATCTAAGCAGTTCAGAAGGCCACAAAGAACCACACTCCAAAGATGAATAAAATATGTAAATGCAGCTTTTATTTTCACACATATGTGTATATTATATATATTTCACATGTGAAAATAAAAGTTGCATTTACATATTTTTGGGCGTCTTTGGAGTGTGGTTCTTCGTGGCCTTCTGAACCGCTTAGATTTTGTTCTGGTTTAAGTGTTGATAGCTGCTTCCCTAATCTCTTACTGACTATTGCCAAACTACTGACGCAACCCAGATTAGAATTAACTTCAAAAGAGCAACATCCCTTTTCCACTCATCCTTCCAATCCACTGGCCAAAGAGCCGCAAACCATTCTCCTCCAAAAACCCAACTTAACCCAGAGAGTTAAGAGTTTCCTGAGGCATAATGGTGAACGCTTGCTTGCTAAGATATGGCAAGGGATTCTGAGGTGATTTGCAAGTCGATGAACTCTAGGGTATCATCTTGTTTAACCAACCACGAGGTATAATTGTTGCTAATGTAGATCAAAACACCTCCACCTTTAGTCCCGGTCACTGTGGCTGATGGTCTAAATGTGTGGAAGCCACTGAAGCCTTGTGCTGTCTGAGTACTTTCTAAAACTTTAAACCATGTCTTTGTAATGGTACAGATGTTTATCCTCCAGAGTGAAGAGAGCTTGTAAGATGTAGAGTTTCTTGTTAAGGCTCCTAGCATAGAGCAGTAACACCTTTAGATTAATTTTGGTTTTATTTGCTGTGTCAGTAGGTTTGTCACTTTATTGCTTTAAAAAAGGCTCTAAGGGGGTGGATAGATTTTTAGCCAAAGTCTGGATGCCCAGAAGGGACAGGTGCAGGGCATCTTTGGCAAATCAACATGATCTGTTGACTATGTCCTCTCAGGCTGACAGATATTGAATCCCCCTAGACTGACATTAAGCCAGTTGTTAGTTGGCCATTTTTGTTTATACTGTGACATCATCTGTGGTTAAGGTAGAATGCTGCAAGGTACATGCCAGTCTGGGACACATTCAGAGAAGTTTATGATGTCTCTTTTCATATAATCCAGGAGGTATGTCTCAGGTCATTTATGCCCAGAGGGACTATAATAGAATCATACCGGTACCTCTGGTGCAATGACGCGAGTATGTGTCTAACTTGACAGATCTAGCTCCAGATAAGTAACTGACCATAATCTTCTCCTTGTCCATTCTGGTAGGTGGGGCATCTGTGTGTCATATAATGGAGTCCCCTATGACAAGTGTCTTGGGGAAAATTGTCTGCTTGCCATATGGGCTTTGTTTTTGGTGGGTCCATTGGGTGTAGGTTTTTGTGTGGTGGTTGGTGTTGCTTCTGGTGTATGCTTTAGAGATTTCTTAGGATAGGCATTGCAGTGTGCAGGCTTACGAGGTTTTTGAAGTTTGAGGATACTGCTTTTTAGTGCCTCTGCATAAGATGGTCTTTGTGTGTGGACACTGTGTGGTGGATGTAGTGTATGTGTGTTCTTGACTGCCTTGTTTTGTATGCAATATTTTTGCCTCCAGAGCAATCATGTATGTACATCTGTCGCATACTTTGCTGGGTTCTTTACAGATTAAAAATTTGTCCGTAAACATCGATTGTGACATTATCTCAGGATGCCCATATCTGTTATAAAAAGATTTCTAAATTTGTCACCAAAGCCAAATACTCCTCCCATCACTGTATTGCCATTAATTTGTTACACTGGCTTGAAGTCTCCAACCATCTAGACTATCTACAGATTACCACAGCCCACAAACTGAGCTTTCAACCCTCTAAGTGCCCTGCTCTATGCAACATCCTTCTCTCCTACACCCCTCAGAGAACTCTCAGATCTACTCACCAAAACCTAATCTGTGTCCGAAAACCCAGTCGCCCTGCTGGTCAACTCCTGCTATTGTTTTCCTTAGCAAAAAAATGGAATTCTCTTCCTTCCTCTCTAAGGACCTGTGCAAACTTTGAAAACTTTAAATCTCAGTTACATTCCCACCTTTACTCCAACAGAAAATGCAACTGCATTCTTCCCACCTAGTCCTATAAGTCTCTCTCCACCTCTAAACCCCTCTCAGCTATGATTACTAGCCTCTCTAGCTATGATCTATAGGCTACCACACAGATGTACATATTGTAAATATCAAATTTGTACCATGTACCTAAGAATCTACACCTGCTCTCTAACATGAAATGTAACTGTAAATTGTTCATTAATAATATTGTGTCTGTATCTAAAGGTAACCTGTACCTAAGAAATTACACCTGCTCTCTAGCATGAAACTTAATTGTATATTGTTCTTTTCTATGTTGTATCTGCATCTAAACTTTGTAATATGGAGCTTTTCTCCCCGGGACTCCACTGAAAACGGGCTCTCTGAGCCCAGTGGACATCCCCGGTCATCAAACTGTAAATAAATAAAATAAATAAAAAAAAAAAACACACCCATTCCAATACCCCCAGCTGCATCTGTAAACAATTGCAAATCCTTTTGACCAACCCAATCCATCTGTCAAGAAGAGACAAATTTAAACTGCTGCAAAAAGGATAAACAAAGTACCAGATCAGCTCATAACAACTTGTTAATACTGACCCAATGATTTTTGCTCTTCTCTCCTTTTAACAAAAAGGCCATTGACCTACAAAAGGTATGCTCTGGATGAACTGTCTGATGTGCAAAATTCAGAAGGCCCAATAGCTCCATAGCCTCCAAAATATGTACATTCTCATTGGGCACCACCCAACCAATCTTCTCCTTCAATCAGGCTGCCTTATCAAACAGCAAGCAAAAAAACCCTCATTCAGCATCCACCAATAATCCAGAGAAATCAAATGCCTTAGCTGGAACTTCCAAATTCTGCCTAGCCAATGGGACCCCCAACTATTCACACATCCCTAATACCTCTCATAATCCTTCAAACACTACCTCAACTGAAATGAAATTATTAATTCAGCTCCTTTCCAGGCACGAGAAATAGTGAATAAGCCTAAACTCATCAGCCACATTCTTAGGAACCAAACCCAGTGGTGAAACCTTAAAACTCTCAAAGAGGGAGGTATCAAAAGGCCCCAACAACCTACCCGCTTGTTGTTCCTTCTCTACCAAACCTTCCAAGACATCTTGGTTCCCCCGTACAGAGTGCAAATTCCTACAAACTACCCCATCTCCAACTACCCTTGATTTAATAGAAAATCCCTGAGAAAAACCCTTAATAATCTCTTCCTTAAGAGAAGAATCAGGAAATTGTTGGAGCATACACCGCAATACCTCCAACTTAATGGGAGAATGAGCCACCCAACCATCCCCTTGCCTCCAAAAAGATACCCTTCCCTGTAACCCTTGAAAATTAGCCCTAGCTCAGAGATTCTAAAACCCCTGAAAAGAAGAAGGGAAAACACCCACATCAGTTTAAAATGAACCCAAAGTCACCAAATTTATCTCCTGCCAACCACACTGCACTGCTGGATGGCTCCCCGCACACTTTGAACAAGAATGCAAGAACTTATACTCTATCCATAAACAATGCCCTACATTAAAGGGCCAACACACTCCCCCCTTCTTCCCCTGCCCTTCTCCCCCTGCTAGCCACTCAAAAAGTATCCCTCATAGTAACTAGGCATGTGTCTGGATGTCTAACCTCCCAGTGGAGAGAGTGATCAACTGCTTTCCTCTTCCAAAACCTCTGGTCATACCATAACTATGCAGTCCTGGCTGCAAACGCTGAGCCTCCTGAATTGTAAGGAAGTAAGCCAAACGTGACAAAGCCAAAGAAGTATCCTCCAGCCTAACTGCCATACAGTAGATGAAGCCTATCATCCAATTATCCCTCGTCCTAGGTCATAGCCTACTTACTCTTCTCCTTTGAAAAGCTGATAACACTGCCAAGAGATCCTTGCCATTCACCGTTTCTGATTTCACCAATCGCTGCACCCCTTCCACATTAATTAATTAAAAGACATCAACATACACCCCATTTCCAAATCTTCTCCTTAACTGAGGATGGAATGTGAAGTGTCAGAAGAACTGTCCCTGCCCCTTGCCTCAAATCTTGTGTAGCTAACCAATCACCTGCCCATATGCCAAAATATGACCCAACTTCAGAACATGATCCTACCTCCCATAGATGACCCCATGCTACCCACTAACACCCCTCTGCTACCCTCCCCATTGTTTGCTTCACCCCATCCCATCTCACAACCTTGCTGATTATTCCCTCCAGCTTCCCTAACCCTTGACAGACATCATGCCCGCTATCCAACAATCATTCTCCACACACTGAAGACCTACCCTACCTAATGGGGCAACCAAGAAAATATCATTACCTGTCATTCTGTCCTGTGCCACTCCACGAGCTGGAGAATCCACAGCAACCACATCTCTTGACTGCTGTGCCTGCTTACCATGAGCTGCTGATCTTGTTATTTGAACTGTACATAATCTCTGCCATTCCAAACTCATTATTAGGCACCCGTGAAAGATCCAATCTGCCTGTGCCACACTGGCCTCTCACCTCTGCCATAAATTCTGCAAATTTGCTATCTGCAACAAAAGAAAGACAGATTAAGACTCCAAGAAGAACTTATAAAATGCCCAACAACAACAGCGTCACAGTCAAAGCCTACCGACCCAATATCAACACAACTACAATAATCTCTACGCCGCAGTCAATCCTCCCAGACAGAACCAGGGAAGAGAAGATGCAACACTTATCTATACATCTATTTATTCATGGATACTAGAAACCCCATGGGAGACAAATCCATTCAGAGAGCCCAATCCCTAAACATAATGCATGGCAATGTCACCTTCATTGCAAATCGAGCCCAAGACCCCAGCCCTCGATGACAGCCTGAAGTAATGCCACCACAGATAGGAAAAAAAAGTACAGATGAGCAAATAATTAATGTGACTCGGATGCACCTCATGTTCTAACAAGTGCTCTACAAATCACAAGCAACTCTCCCTCACTATACTCCTAAATTCCAGTTCCATACAAATGCACCCAAGGAAACAGTGGGAAGGAAAAGACACCAATCAGAGAAATCAATGTGCACCCCCTGGCTCTTCTACAGTACTCCCCCAACACAGTAATACAGATCTGCCACAAACTCTCCATGAACCCCCACAACACACCGACCCAAGCAAATGTCTGCCTGCCTGCTATAGCTCTGCAGAGCAATCCCTCACTACTGAAGTCATCAGTTAGGTCAGCAATGTAGGAACTCTGAGATCAGAAAATAGCAACAACAATGAATAACACATGTAACTCTTACAAAATACAAACCTTACATTTTAAATTCTTGTTATGTGTGAGATATGAGAAATTGCATTGCATGGTATCTCTAAAGCCTTCCAAACAGACAACAAAACTCAACACAATGTCATGCTCCACTGTCACAGTGACCAAACAACACTTCCAGAGAGAATCACATGCTTCAAAGGGCACCACTGTCACCAGTAAATTGTAAATTACTGAAACAAAAGTAGCAGGTTACCATGTGAAACATGTATGCGTTAAATAAATGTACCCCAAAAAAGGGCACAAAGACACACAATGGTCCGCTCTACCTCCAAACAACCTTGCAAATGACCACTTACTAATTCATGCTTCAGTGAACTCAGCCAGACCTAAAATTTTCTCAACATGCCCCAAGCAACAGCAAATAGAAGACAGTAGATTGGAAAAGTAAAAGGCACAAACTAGATAAAACTAGCCACCACCATATGTACCAACAATAAAATGTGGTGATTAATCCAACTGGCAATGCTATCCTCACACCTTATGTCAACCCAATAAGTTACAAGGACAGCACGATAGGCTGAACTAACCATTCTTCCAATCAATGTAACAGTTGTCTAATGTTTCATGCAAGCCCCTGTCTTCAGCAGAAAGCCCGCCACTCCCTCTCTCCCTCCCCCACTAACAGTTTAAGTAACAACTGCGCAAGTGCAGAGAGCATCTATTACAGGTGTGTCAGAGCCCACAAACAACTTGGAAAGCTACTGTCCCTTTAAACCAAGGCCTCTCCATGGTAAAACAATGCTGTAACAAGGGACCAACTGACTAAATAATTAAATTGCCCCCAATGTGAATGATAAATACCCAATGACATGAAATAACAAACAACGAACATGGAGCAATGGCGCCACTAGAATGTTAACAACACCCAGATCACTCAAGCAAGGCTTCCAAAGCATCAATGACTATACAATAGATTAAGGAATAATTAAACCAAAATGGTGAAAGCCCAAAATTAATTAAAAGAAGCTGACAAGATAAATGATAGATGAAACAAACAAAGGCCTTTTCCAACACCCTTTAAGCCATTCAAAACCATGGTTTCCCTGCACTCTCTAAGCCATTCGAAACCATGGAAAACAGAAAACTATTATGGAAAAAAAATCACAAAGAGTATATACTCATGACTACCTCCTTGCTACCACTACTATTAAACCTAGGCCTATCTGTTGAATCCAGTACCTACTTGTCATCCTGGACGTGATGCTTGCAGTAACAAGTTCATGCCAAAATGTAATTCCTCATAACAGATACACTCCTATAAAACTCCTAAGTCCCACCCCACATCTACCTCACTTCCTGTAATGCCCCCTCACAAATTAACCCTTCCCTTTCCAACTAAACAAGCCTAGCTCTGTTCCATAACCTTAAATTCCTTCTCTAAACAACACTCTCCCCCCTCCTCATTTAACTCTCTATACCCTTGCCAAAAATGTCTCTGGACAAATTGGTTTGTTCCCAAACCTCATTTCTTCTCTTGTATTCCCAATCCTGGATGCAGTAAAATGTAAACTACTGTTAAAAAGGCCTTTTGACATGAATTGGAAAATTCTTTTATAGCATTTTTTTCATAATACTTTTTGACAGGTTGAAAATAAGAAAACAAACATCCCTAAGCAGCATGCAGAGAGAACTGAATAATGATGCTCTTCACAAAACACCGATGTATGATGCTAGCTATAAATATTCACTTCAGAGACATCGCAAACATTATGTTTGTTATCCCAGGGACATGAATGTTCCCACACAGTGACTTAAAATGTATAGTAAGGCATAGCTTTTAAAATATTTCTAGTCATGGGTCATGGTCCAGAAAAATATTCATGTTCAGGATAATTTACATGCATTTCATCAGAGAAGAGGTTTTGGAGTACTTACATTGCTGACAAGCAGCCCTGTTGCTTTCATTGGAACAAGATCTGTTTATCATTTGAGAGATGTCACTAGAGTTTACTGTTATGAAGGTCCCGTGGGTGTGGCTAAGTGGTGGGAATGGTGACTAAGGGATACAAATATGTGTATACACATCACAGGAATCTCCTCCAGGTTTATATCATGCAGTTCTAAAATCTGGGCCTTTAATAGACTTTTGTTGCTGCCCCCTTTTGGAAAAAAAGATGTACAAAACATAAAAATGAGGAGAGAGCACTGAGGACACAAGTCTAGAGAAGATATAGCAGAGGGTAGAAGGCTGACAAAAGCAAAAAGGAAAGAAAATTAGCAACTTATGAGTCTTCTGTCTGACAGAGCACAATATCTGAAAGAGAGTGTGCTAGCAGAATGTGAGACTTGTCAATGAATGGCATTTGCATGAGACCAGCCAGTTGCAAGACAGTACTTGGACAAGGTCTGGTATGCTGGGGATCAGGTATGGGACAGGACAGGAAGATAAGGTCTAAAGACAAGAGAGACGGGCTAAATGAAGATGTTGTGGCCAAAGTCTAGACAGGTGGGACATAAGACTTGAAGGAAGCTCTGCTTTAATCTTGTTGGCAAAAAGGCTTGAAAGACAAAATATGGAGGTTGAAATTCTAAAGAGGACCCCCCTGTTTAGAAAATATGAGTTCAATAAAGGTGGCAATAAAGAAATATTTTAGGAAGTTGCACAGTTGTGATGAATAAATATTCTATGAAATGTTAAACTAAGGTCCAATCTGCATCAGTTGGTGGTATTGTAGGAAGATGTAAAAGATCCCACAGTACTTGCCAAGAATGGGGAAGTTCCCTAGTGCCCTGACCAAATTTCTCCTAGTCAGTGTGAACACCACTTTGGGTGTTCACTGAAAAGTGGACACTGGGCTAGTGGGATTAACCTGTTCAACAATGAGCAAGTAAGTAAATTTATAAGTAAATAAATGTAATTGCTAAACTGTTAAACATGTGATAGTAGGTATTGTGTAAGGAGGTCTGGTGGGGTCATCCACAATGGCTTCAAAAAAGGAAGCTTACATAATTTCTGCACATATTTCTGATGCAGTCCTTATGTTTTACTTTAATAAATTATTGTTCTCTTACTTGAGTATGGCTTGCCCTAGTTTGCCATCTCCGCTAAGAAAAACACATCAGCGATACATGAAACATGTCACTTCAACAGCAGTTCTCCTCACTCTGGACACCACTGCCTTATTTTATCCAAGACAAACTGGATCCCAGAAGAAGCCACATCCAATGTACATCTGGGCTTCCAACAATTCAAATTACTCCACAAAGATGACCCTTTCTCCATTTGCAATGAAACCTACCACTACCACCCTACCTACAACCACAGAAGCCAAGGTACAGTAGAATATGCTATTCAATCCTCATCTGTTAAAGTATATAATTCTAAATATAGTTTCTGTGCACTTGTTCTAAAACTGTAGCAATCCCCTCCTCACTATTTCACTGAGCCAGTATATTAGTAAGGCATGACAAAGAAATAGTCATACCAGAGGTTTCTTAAAAACACATTTAGTGGAATAAAAACTGCAATGACTTTATCTCTGATGATCTCTAGACCAGTGCATTAGCAAGGCATGCCAAAGAATCACTGCTAGGAAGGATTGCTGGAAAATACATTTCATGGCAATGTTAGAAATTTTTGTTGAGTGACAACTGCAGATTGTAAAGCAACATGCAACCATCATGAGATTAACTACACTCCACCCAATATACTTGCAATGTACAAGCAAAACTGTTACATAACAATTATTAGGTTTACCTTATATTTTCTATTTGCTTTGTAAGTGATACATACATGACACAGATTGCTGTGTAAATTAATAGAAGGTAGCTCTCAATTGACTTGAACCCCTATCTGCCTAACTCATATGCTCTAGAATGATGTGCTAATTAGTGGAACCATTAAAAACTTAAGTGAAGTTGCTAGAAACACATTTTAAGGAAATGTTAGAACAGCGTGGAAGAGTGAAATATCAACACTGATAATCAAAATTCAACAATTAAGGGATCAATACCCTCCCACTAGTGTACTGACAATGCACCTATCACTGCAAAAGTGTTACATACACCTATTAGATGTACCTTATTTCATATTTGCATTGTAAGTAATAAATGCATGATGTGGATTGTTTTGCAGACTGACATAAGGTAGAATTCAATGGATTTGTACCCAAGCCTGCCTTACTGGCATTCTGTAGACCACTGTGTTAGCATGTGAAGCACAGAAAAACTTACAGGGAAGTTGTCTGAGAACACATTTCAAGGTACTGTTAGAACAGTGTTGAAGAGTGAAAAATGAACATTGGTAAAGAGCATACAACAATCAGGGGGATCAAGGCCCTTGCAGTAGATTATTGACAATATAAAAATCACTGCAAAACTGTTACATATGTATAGTTCATAACTTCACTGTAAGCAGTAAACACATAATAGGGATCACTTTCTACAATTATACAGTGTAGACCTCAATGGATTTGAACCCCTGATGACCTGATATTCTCTAAATCAGTGCATTAACAAATGAAAGAAGAACTTATAAGAAGGTTATCAGAAAACACATATTTCAAAGGAATGTTGAACCACTGTGGAAGCCAGAAAAATAAAGATTGGTAAACTGCGTACTACAATCAAAGAATTAAATGCTCCTACTAGTGTTTTGACACTGTACAAACCACTTGATTACTACAGAGAGCCAAGGAAACTGTTACAGTGAAACTATTGACTTCACTTTATGTTAGTATTACTTGGTGACATGCATTGAAGATCAGCTCAGTTGCATGATGGATGCAAAGATCTTAGCCTGTTCAAAGGATTTTGCTCCATTTTTGTCATAGGATAAAATGTGTCATTTTTATGTGGTTATACATGGGTATCAAAGTTGCTCTCTGCCAACTGCTGTGCAAAATCTGACCACAGAAATATGATTTTTGTTCTTTTATAAGCCATTTTTGGGCAAGTGTATGGTGTTGTAATTTATTTTTTGTGATATTAAAAGGTATAAAAAAGGTATGAAAAGGGAAGCAAAAAAGAGGACTTCACAAGATGAGGAGAAAGGATTAAGAAAGATAAATGTGGGTGAAAAATACAGAAACACATCAAGGGATTTGAACCCATGCATGTCATATTGATATGATATACAACAGTGCATTAGCAAGGAGAGCCACTGAAGCAATTAGCCTATAAGGCGGTATAAAGCACACATATAAGGAAATGTAGCATATTGGCTGAGTGATAAGAAAAAAAAGTAGTCAATAGATTGGAATCATGGCTTTTGCAGTCACATTTTTCATAGCAGTACATTAGCAAGAGAAACTACTGACATTATCTGACTGTAATGAGTCATTCAGAATACAAATATGGATATGTATCACATTTGCAGAGTTGAAACTGTACACTGTAAATGCAGTATACAACTCCCATGGGAGTTGAACACCCCAACCAGTACAATGACAATATAAGTCATTTAGGTTCATAGGTGTGTACTAGGCTAATGGCCCTGGAGCCTTTACAAGCCTAGCCCTGGCATTGTGCTGCCCGACATTAGTTCCCAGTGCCTCTATCAAGTAGAGCCACTGGAGTGATCCCGGGGGTGAACTTTCTATTACCCATTCACTCATCAAGATTTCTCTTGAAGAGGGACAGCAAGGTGCTCTGCTTGACATGTATGGGAAATCTATTCCAGAGCATGGGCAGTCTTTGGGTGAGGAACCTGTCCCTCCAGCATGTTCTCTTGATTGTGGTAATGAGTTTGAGGTCTCTGGAGCATGTGGTGCAGAGGGATTGGGATTTCTTTAGATGTAGCATTTCTAACAGTGCTGGGTCAGACATGGCTTTGTAAGTCAAGCAAAGATCACCTCTAAGTAGGCGATATGTGACAGAGAATAGCTGGAGTCTTTTGAGTCTGTCCATGTAGGAGATGTGTTTAATGCCTAGGATCCTTTTCATGAGGTACTTCTGTGGTCTCTCCAGTTGTTGCGGGTGTCTATTGAGGTACATGCCAAATGGGGCATTATACTCTATGACTGGTCTAATGAGGGAAGAGTAGAGAGAGATGATGATCTTTTTCTTCCTGGATTGCAAAACCCTTGGTAATGAGATGTGCTACATAGAAGGACATTCTGACCATAGTGGCAATGTGGTGGTCAAAGGAGAGGTTGCTGTCAGCCTGCATCCTCAGATCTCTTGTAACACCTTCATTGTTCAGTGGGCTACCATCAATGTGCTAATTAGTGGGAACTGAGTTTTTGCCAAAGGGGATGATAACACATTTTTTGGCATTAAGCTTAAGGCCATGGTTTCGACATCAGTCATTGGGCACAGTAAGGCCTTTTTGTAGGATGTCTGCATCACTTGGAGAGTTAATAATGGCTCCCAGCTTGCAGCTGTCTGTGAACGTGGTCAGCCAGAGTCCCTTTGTATTGGCCTGGACTTCTGAGAAGTAGATGCTGAACAGGAGAAGACCCAGGACCAATCCCTGTGGGACTCCACTTGTGACAGTTCAGCAGTCTGACTTCGAGTCTACTACTTTCACACTGTGTGCTCTGTCTGTGAGCCAATTTGCAACCCACCTAGTGATACAGGGGTTGATGCCTAGTTTGGTGTGTTCATCAATAATTCCTGAGTGAGGAATGGTATCAAAGGCCTTGGCCAGATCGAGGTAGGCTATATGCACTGCCTTACCTTCATCCACAGCCTTGGTGACTGACTCAAAGAAGTCAACCAGGTTGAGCAGGCATGATCTCCCTTTCACAAAGCCAAATTGTGTGGTGTCTAGAGTTTGGAGATTTCCTATATCTTTGTTAATCAGGTCCATGATGATGCACTCCATAGCTTTACATATATGAGGCTCATCAGGCTAATGGGCAATAATTCCCAGGGTCTGTAATTACTCCCCCTTTATGGAGAGGGATGACTGTAGCAGTACACCATTCAGTAGGGACAAAGCCTGAGGTGAGGCTGTGACTGAACAGGGCACACAGATGTGTTGCCAGTTCACTTTGTAGTTCATGTAGAACACAGCCAGAGATATTATCGGGTCCCATGGAAGCTGTATTCTTGGCCTTGGACAATGCAGCTTTAACCTGTGCTGCAGTAATGCTGGGTGCCTGGCATTCTACCGGTATTGTGATTGGTCCTTTAGGGGGGAGAGAGGGATAAAGTTGGCACTGAATCTGTCGGACAGTATATTGGCAATATCTATTGGCTCAATATAGGAGGTACCATTGTGCAGTAACTCAGAGCAAATCTGGGTATTGCCATGGAGGTTCTTGATATAACTCTTGAAGGCTTTGTGATTGTTTTTAGTGTCTGCTGCAATTCTGCCTTCATAGCTGGCTTTACAGGATTTGATGAGGGTTCTCAATGTTTTGTTGAGGCTAATAAGGGAGTTTTTTTTTTTTCACGAATACACTGAGTCAACAACTAGAATAAAAACATTCCCTTAACTATATTGTACATTTGCCTGCTGATATGCAGCCATGCTTAACTTATTTGTGTGACTAATGGGAAGATCATAGCATGTTCCAAGGATTTTTTATAATATTGCTATAGGGCAAAAAGTGTCATTTCCCTGTCATTATATAAGACCACCTATGTTGCTCTCTGCAGCAATTGTTTTATAAGCCCTTTGTGGGTATATGTCTTTGCTGGGTTTATATATTTTGACCCATCTGGAATTTAGAATGGGATTATAAGAACAAGATGAGAAGAGGAGCCACACAAATAAGATGAGCTAATAAGAAATGAGGAGGATGGAGTAGGGAGAGGCATATTCTTCTCAATTTGTTAGATCAGCAATGTTAAATGGCCCCATATTTCCATTTTATTAGTGACAGATGGCTCCATACTTCCGTTTTATTAGGGCCAAACTCCCTGACAGAATGTGTACAATAATAATAGGAGTATTTAACTTCAGGAGAAAGTAACACGTGATTAGCAAGACAAGATGAATATGCCTGCTGGGATTTTAAACCATGCCTGAGTCATTGATATTCTGCAAAACAAAGTATTAGGTATGCAGCAGAATCATACATAGTCAAGGTATCAATAAAAGACATTTCAGTATAATGGAACATTTGGAAGCAAGAAAAGTGACATACATCTAAATTATTTTAAACCCATGCCTATATCATTCACATTCCCTGAGCCAGAGCTGTATTCAGGGTTGCCACTGAAGAACTCAGAGGAAATGGAATACAGTTGCATAATGAAAACATAATATTGTAAAACAATATTCTACCTTCAGGGATTACAACCCTCCACAATGGCTCATGGCACCATGAATACGCTGAGCCATAGAAGCTGTTACTTTACTATGCTTCATTATGGCTTGACAGCATGCAACAATGCTCATCTCAGTTGAATGATTGATGGCAAAGTCCTATGTGCATAACCAGGATTTTTCTTCACTTTTGCCATATGTCAAGAAGTGCCATTTTTCTGAGGATGTATACAAGCATTGCTATTGCAATCTGTGAGCCATTATCTAAGGTGTGACCACATAAAGATGATTTTAATTTTTAAGCCATTTTGGTCATGAGTGTTGTGTGCTAATGCATTTTATGATCAGATTAAAGGTTAGAAATGGTAGTATAGGACAAAGTTTAAAAGGGGAAGCAAACAGATAGACTACAAAGTGAACAAATTAAGACTAAACAGGATGTAGGTGTGATAGGAGCATAACTCTCAACTTATTAGCTCAGAAATGTTGTTGACCTACAGTAAACATTTGTGATTATTTAATGACAGTAATTATTAACACTTTGTCGACCAACTATACGTGTTAGGTTAGCCAAGTGTGTCTACATTACTGAAATATCTGGGAAGGTGATGTGTATAGTTGAGAGTATTTTTCTGAGGGAAAGACACCTTTCTTATTCAGAAGGAAAAGTTGAGGAAGGAAGTCAGAGAAGTAAGAGATGGGTAAGAGGTCGGTCACAGGAAAAGACAGGCATGACTGACATGGTGTGGGTTAACATAATGAGGGGGTGGATCATAACTGTAAAGGAGATATCAGACAAATGGTGGGAAGGCAATTTTATTGGGAGGATTGTATAACATATAGGGGTTGACACAGACACAAAAGGGAGGGTACACCAATTTGAGGAATAAGAGTGGGTATTCAGGTATGCATCATCTGCCAGCTTAGACCCAGTGTGAGATTACTTGTCACCCTGTCAGCCATTCTCACAGTGGTCTCCCTCAGAAGCTGGAGACACTGCTGCACATAGACATAGCTCATTGAGTTGCTAGATCATAGTCTCTACATGGCCAATGCAGGCATACAACCTCCTGTCTGCTGTCTCCTCCACAAACTCTGCCAGCTCCTGATGGGTGACAAAAGCATCACCTCCACTTGTACTGTTACCAGTAGTTACTAATGTACCACCTTCAGGTGTCGGTCAATCTGATTCAGGTTGAGTAGGTTGGGAAGGAGGTATGGAGGCAGCTCTGGCAGGCTGAGACGCAGATGTGATGGGTACCTCTGTTGGTGGTGGTGCTGCTGCTACTGCCACATGTAGGGAGATGACAGGATTTGCCAGGGTGGTCAGTCCAGGTCAGTGTGCTGCTGCATATAGTTACAGAAATTAGAGAGAAAACATGTATGAGAGGGAAAGGATAGGAACAAAGAGGGTGAAGGAACAGACATACAGATACAACTGTAATTGCATTCTTAACTATGCTAATGGTCATGAAGTGAAGCAAAATAAGCTTTAAATAATAGAACTTATACTGGTATGTCATCAACCTGCTTGCTTGAATATTATATTTAAGGGAGGGGAAATTTGGCCAAAAGTCATCTTCACATGTAGTTTGACATAAGATCATACTAACTAGATGAGCTATTTATCAGTAAAGACCATCTGCACTTGTGGCCAGTGATGCTATTTCAGTTTTGACAAGAATAGAACTGTACGTATACATAAGAAACATGTGGATCACACAATAAATATGTTAAACATAAGTGACAGACAAAGAACCAATGTGTCTTTTGTATAATGTGAAATGTCTAGCCAAACAAAGTATATAGACCTTGAAGTGGTGTCTTCAAATTTTGGAATGATACATAAATATATACTCTGTCATGACAGACTGTATTCATTTATTTATTTATTTTTGTTGGGGGATTGAACCTAATGACATCCTATCAATCCCAATGCACATACACTTAGCATGTACCACTTATCCACCTATGTAGGGAATAGCCTTCAGAAATAAAAATCTAACCTTTCTGTGTCATACTAATTCCATTAAGGTGTACGAGTACTGGCAAATATGATACTGCTGTATAGAGGTTATACAGACTTATTTTTAATGCTTGCAACTGTTACTATGCAAATGGACACATCTTTAACAACAGCAGATATATTCACCCTGGTGCTCTCCTAGGTGATCTAATCTGTTTCGCTGCATCTCTCTCTCTTCTTTTCTGTCTCTGGGGAAGCTGGCAATATAAAAAGGATACACCTGAAAAATGGTATGCTGGCATGTGCTGGCAGGGTATTTAGTTAGTGAAAGAATTTATACTCATAGTACTGGGTTAGTCATAATGCCGTAATGTCAGTCTCCTATCAGAAAAGGAGGGCAGCCTTACCTCAGAAGAGTCTTTGTAGTGGTGATGGCACTGTCCATCCATGCAGGGGATGCCAGTTGCACAGGTGACAGCCTTGGCCAAACTATTGCAGGCATCAGCCTTATGCTGTGACCATTACAACACTGCTGTAGGAGCCTTGACCTGTACTGATTATGAAAGATCTCCAGAAAAAATATTGGGTCCCTCCTGATACCACCTCTGTGCTCTAAAGTGAGCAATACCCTTACCTTCTCTAGCCATACTTGTCTCACCTTGAAAGATCTTAATAGAAATGACAGAGAATTGCAGCCTGAAACAGTTCTTTCATGTCTCACCCTTCCTGCAAAAATGAGCACAGACAGCTACCTTATTTTCTCAATGGATAGCTACACAGTTGTAACATAGGTACTATAGTATTATGGTTCCAATGGCATTTTAATGTGTGAAACATGGCAGTCCTCCTTCCCTCTGTTTGCCATTGAGAATAAATTCTCAACAGCAACTACATATTCACATAGTTAAGGATAGCATGACCATTACTCTCAACCTCCTATCAATATATTGTACAACTCTATTTCTCAGTAATATTGCACAAATGGGCAACGTGTGGAACACTTACTGAAAGCTAACCAAAAACCTCAAATCACAACATGGTTAATATGTCAGTTTGTACATATAAAATTTTCCTTAGTTGAAGGAATAGTATTCAGGGTTCACAGGTTCATACGTATATACTATTTTAACAATCACCGGGGTCTTTCCAAGCCTAACCATGCAACCCAACCCAGCTGTGTTTGAATGCACTATGAGCATTTATTAGGAGAGGTATGTTAGTTAGGAAGTTTCTGAGGTTATATGGAGGGTTTGTTAGTTTGGGCATAGTTACTGTCTGCCTCTATCTAGCAGAGACATGGGGGGCAGACCTACTGCTAATTTCCAATTGCCCATCCGTTGGTCAAGGTTACAGTTAATAAGGGTTAGGCATGGACTCTGCTACATGTTTATTTGGAATCTGTTCCAGAGCATTGAGATCCTCTGAGACTCATATCTGTCTCACCAACATGTATTATTTATGTCACAAGCAAAATTTAAATAGGACATGTTGGTGAGACAGATATGAGTCTCAGAGAATCCCAACAACATGTCTCACCAACAGGTCTTATTTATGTCACAAGCAAAATTTAAATCCTTGGATATAATGGTTTTGATGCTGTCTGTTTTGCAGATGTGCAAAAGGTCCATCAAGGCTATATCTGAGCATGTCTTGTATGTCAGACTTAGATCGCCTCTCAGTAACCTGTAGGACACCAAGTACAAGAGACGGGGCTTTAAGGTGATCCATATAAGACAATGTGCTTATATTCTGGGTTTCCCTAGTAAGGAACCTTTGCGGGTGTTCCAGCTGTTGCATATGTCTGGCCCGATATATGCTGAAGGGGACATTATACTCAATGATGGGTTTGATAAGAGCCAAATAAAGTGGCACAATGACTTCCTTGGACCCAAATGTCATGCCCTTACTTAAAAGATGGGCAACATAGAATGATTTTTCTTACTACCTTGGCCACATGTGGGTCAAATGCCAGATTACTATCTACATCATTCCCAAATCCCTGACTCCTGGGTCAAGTCTTACTTAGGGGAGGTTTATTGATGCAGAAGTTATCCTGGGTGGCAGTTTTCCCAAAAGGATATATAATGCATTTCCTGCCATTGAGTTTTAATCAGTGACTTTGGCAGTAGTTATTTGTCTGTTTTAGACCCACTTGTAAGATGTTTGTGTTATAAGAGGAAACTATTATAGCTTCCTATTTACAGTCATCTGGGAATTTGCTCAGCCAAAGGCCCTTGACAATAGCCTTTACCTCAAAGAAGTAAAAGACAAATAGGAGGGGTCCCAGTCTAGAGCCCTGAGATACCCGGCTGGTGACCAATTACTTAATAGAGGTGTTCTCACCATTCCTGACTTCTTAGGTCCTGTCTATGAGATAGCTGGCAATCCAGCAAGTTATGTAGTGGTTTTATGCCCAGTTCAGTGAGTTTGTCAACTATGTCCAAGTGGGGCATTGTATTGCATGCCTTAGCCAGGTCTAGGTAGGTAGTAAGCACTGTTTTTCCTGCATCCTTTGCTTTGGTGACTTTTGAAAAGAAGTCCAACAGGTTTAGTAAGCATGGCCTTTCTTAACAAAGCCGGACTGGGCTGGCCCAGTGTATGAAGGTTGCCTATGTCTATATCAGTCATTTCAATGATAATTCATTCTACGGCTTTGCATATTACACTTGTCAGACTAATGGGTCTGTATTTTCTAGGGCTGGCAGATGGTCTACCCAGTGCAGTCTTCTTTTCTCATGGTATAGAACCTGTTGAAAAATGAAGTTGTCCTGATAGGACACATTTTAAGCCAGGCATTTTACAGGGGAAGGAAGGAGGAGTGGTGGGATGAAGTTTGAGCTGAATTTGCCAGTCAGCAAATTCACTATGTTGCTCTGCTCAGTGAAGGTGGCACTACTGACTACCAGTCTGGCACACTGTTATGTGTTGCCTTGGAGTTTTCAGACATATCTGTAGAAGGCCTTGTGGTTGACTTTAGCCTGTGAGGATATCTAAACCTCGTAGGTGGTCTTGTTGGACTTAATTGGTCTTCTTATTTTCCTGTTTAGATTAATTAGAGAACTTCTATCATCATGAAAGTTGCTCTTCCTGCTTTCAGCCATGACTTTTGTCCTTTTGTTATAAACTCTGATAAGGTTAGGATCCCACCATTGTTGTTTGTTTTTGGAGCTTGTTTTGATCTTACTTCTAATAGGTACAGCAGCCTCTATACAGCCATTTACATGGTAGTGTAGGTTCTGTGTGAACTATTAAGCATAGTTTACTGTGAACTTGGGGTTAGAATCAGCACTAAATTTTTCACAAACTATCATTTACATTATTTATTAGATCATTTAGAGAGCTAAAGAAAGTGAAGCCCAGGAAGGCTGCTGGCCCAGACAACATACTGGGCAAAGTGTTAAAAGGCTATGCTGATCAACTATGCACAGGGCTCAAGTAAGTATTTAACACCTCTATTGCCATGGCAAAAGTACCCTCATGCTACGGGGAAAATAACATCATCCCACTACCTAAATAATCACTCCCTCCACCCACTAATGACTACAGACCAGTCACTCTGACATCCACTGTTATGAAATGCTTTGAGCAGCTGACCAAAAAGCATCTTTCATCATGACTACATCCTGATTTTGACCCTCTGCAGTTTGCGTACAGAGCTAATGATGTCATATCAGTAGCACTACATATCCCCTTTGAGCATTTAGAGGGCAAAGACAACTATGTGAGGATTCTGTTCATAGACTTCAGCTCTGCATTTAATACTGTGGTACCAATGCAGCTGACAGAGAAATTGACACATTTAGGAATCAGTAAACATCTCTGCAACTGGATCTTGGACTTCCTGATTGAGAGACCACAGAGGTTGAGTTCAGGTAAGAACACATCAAAGTGCATCTCAATTAACACCGGGGTTCCACTGTGATATGTTCTCAGCCCACTGTTAATCACCATCCTGACCCATGACTGCTATGCTAAGCACAAGTCCAAACATGTCATTAAGTCTGCTGATGACACCACAGTTGTGGGGCTTATCACAAAGGAGGATGAAAGGGTGTACAGAGAGGAGGTGGCATCTCGGATTATTTGATGCGAGTGGAACAACCTTGATCTGAATGTAAGTAAGACCAAAGAGATTATCATTGACTTCAGGAAAAGGAGAACAAACCACCCAGTGCTCAGGATCAAAGATGAGAGTGTGTAGAGGGTTAAGTGTAAGAAATTCCTGGGTATACACATATCAGATTATCTCTCGTTGCTGGGAAACACCAACTAACTGGTCAGGAAAGCACACCAATGCCTCCACTTTTTAGGAAGGCTGAAAAAAGCTAAGCTTCCTCCTCATATTCTCTGCACCTTCTACAGAGATGCAATAAAGAGCATCCTCACCTGCAACTTCACAGTGTGGTTTGGAAGCTGCACAGTTACAGAAAGGAAGGTGCTACAAAGAGTGGTGAGGGTTGCAGAGAAGGTAACAGGTTCCAGTCTTACATCAATACAACATCTTTATTCTGCTAGAAGCATCTGAAAGGCCACCGAAATAATACAGGACAGCATGCATCCTGCACCTGGACTGTTTAAGCATCTGGCATCAGGCAGGAGATATCACAGCATCCGCTGCAGGACTACAAGATTCAATAATAGTTTCTACCCTACAGTGATTAAACTTCTGAACTCAGGCAATGGTCCCAGTGGTCTGGACACATAAGTCAATTTTTATTTATTTGTAAAATATATACTTACATATATTCCAAATAAGTGCAATATTTTCTTAGCATCTCCATAGTCAGTATTATTTAACTCACCCAAATGCAATATTAGACAAACAACTTAGGCATTTCAATCTATAGTGTGTTTTGTATTACTTTAAATAGGATGGTTATTTTAATGTAGGGGGTATTCTATTTTTATATGAGTGTTGATAAATGCCTCTGCTGTTTTTTGCGTGTATTGAGATTAGTATTGTATTTCTAGTTATGTTTATTCCTCCACTTGTATGTGTTCTTTCACTTTCCTTTGTAATCTCAAGAAATGAGCTGATGCACAAAACATCATTTAGGCTACACGTGTGTAGTTCTAAATGACAAAGTTTACTTTGACTTTGATTTAATAGAATGTAGTTTGCTTTACAATAGTTTCTAACTGTTACAGGGATTACTGGGTTTACCAATTTGAGTTTTATTTTGAAGGAGACAGTCTTTTAATAAAATCCAAGCATTACTGTGTCTACGAATTTCAGGCAGTGTATGTGCCTCAGTCTATAGAGAGGTAGTTAAAGTCTCCCATGAATAAGGTATTTGGTTTAATTGTGAGTTTCTCCAGTTGATCTAGGTATGACCTATGGAATTCTAAGGACATAGAGGGTGAGCTTGCTAGGATATAGTATGGGACTTTGTCTGCGATGATTTGCACATGGACAAATTCCAAGCCATCATCTTGTTTCAGCAGGCTGCAGTTATACCTGTTGATAATACAGATTGAGACTCTTCCACCATTTGTCCTGTCCGTTAAGCTGATGGTCTAAATGTGTGGAAGAGTGGAAGTGATGCACTGGCAGAGTCATTTCTATGGATTTAAACCATGTCTCAATAATGGCACAGATGTCTATATTCTCCAAAGTGAGGAGAGCTTGTAGGGTGTGGAGTTTCTTTATGCTCCTAGCATTGAGCAGTTACACTATTAGGTTTCTTTGCACTGTATTTGCTATGCCAGTAGCTTTGTCAATTTGGCATTGCCTAAAAAGGCTCAAGGGGTGGAAAACAGTCATCTTTTGTTCATCATCATCATTGGTGAAGGTAGAATGCCCAGGAAGGCTGCTGGCCCAGACAACATACTGGGCAACAGTCCAGGGTAATGTATTTTCTTGCCTTATGGGCTTTGCTCTTGAGGTTCCACTGGGTGTAGGAGTATCTGTGGTGTTTGTGCTGCTACTTTTGTTGAGTGCTTCAGAGATTGCTGAGGATAGGCATTGCTGTTTATAGCCTTAGGAGGTCTTTAAGGTTTGGGAAGATTGCCTTTTAGTGCCTAAGCATAAGATGGCTTATGTGTGTGGTGGACTGTATGTGTGGTGGATGTAGTGTGAGCATTATTGTCAGCCTTGTTTGTATGCAAGACCTTTGCCTCTAATGAAATAGTGTATGTGCATCTCTTGCATATTGAGTTTCTTTCTTTAAGGATAAAAGGGCTGTCTGCAAATACGAGACAACTGATACATTGTCTCAGGATGTCGATTTCTATCAAGTTGTTCAGACCTGTGTTTGGGTGGGCCGCTTTAGGTTGTGGACTCAGTTATATAGAGGACGCCTTGGGTGGTCTCTGGGGTTTGGCACTAGGCCAGGTTAGATTTTATTAAGACGGGATAGTAGTGCTGTTCAATGTGCAAAGTAGCTTCCATTGAATGGTTTTGTTTTAGCCACAGTAAGTTGCAGGTGTCAGTTCTAAGGATAGTTTTATAGAAAAGAGACAAACAGTCAAACCAATACCATGGAAATGGATAAATCCACTCAAATCTTTTATTAGTGATTAAGCGCTTTTGTCAGGAACTCTGATTTCATCAGAATGAACAGTACATAAAAGAAAGTGTTTAAATACCCTCCCCCAGCACTAAATTACTTGCATCATTTCCTGTTGGAATTAACTATCAAAGAAACTGTGTAAAATAAAAACTTGGTATGCATTAAAATAACTGACAACACATCAAACCATACCCTATAAAAATCACATACAATACATTGATTTGAGTTTCAACAGCACCTTACAGTTGCATTAAGTCCACTTTAGTTCTAAAAATTCAAGATAGTCTTCCACTGGACCCCCCCTCGGGACCCTAGGTCAACATGATCTATTGCACAGAACTTAAATCTATGTGTGGGAAACAGGTCAATATGATTGAGCAAGGCATTCCTGTTGTTTTTCTGTTTGATATCATATTGGTGTTCATATAACTGTAAAAACTGCAACTTGAAAATTCTTATCTGCAAGAATGTGTCAACCGTGAGCAAGTCCCTAAGGTTTGAAATTATGGAAGTTTCCTACTGGACTTATTAAGCATTCCTGTTGTTTTTCTGTTTAATAACATATCGGTGCTCATATACCCTTTGTTTAAGGGCCCTCTTAGTTTTCCCCACATAAAATCCATCACAGGAGTCACACTTGGCCACATAAACCACTCTTTTTGAAAAATAGTGATACTTCTTCGGGTATATAACCCTGAAGTTCTTAATAAAAATGTTATCACTGTCTAAGATGAAAGGACATTGTGCACACCTACCACATTTAAAACACCCACTGCCCCTATTTCTATCTAACAAACTATTAAGACACGTGTGTTTCTTGTATACATCTACCGGTTTGTCTCCTAATATCCCACTGACCTCACTATCCAAGGTAAAAATCATCCCGATTTTTTTAATAATATTTCTAATGTCATAGAAATTGAGAATAAAGGGGATAGCAAGGGCCTAAGAAAACCTATCATGATTGTCCTTACTAGGGCTTGTGGCAGTCACAAACAGATTGGATAAGAGTTTACCTATTGTACCAGTTTGCTTTTTATATTTAACCTCATTTTCTATTGTGTTGACAAGTTCCAGATGATACCCTCTTCTTGTTAGCATCCCTTTCAATGTCTCACACTCCCTGTGAAAATCATCATCCTCCGAGGTCATTCTGGCAACCCTGACATGTTGCCCCTTAACCAAGGCCTTCTTTTGATATTCAGGATGCCAGCTTTCAAAGTGCAATAGTGTGTTAGAATAGGTGGGTTTCCTGTATAATTGTGAGATGAACACCTTTCTCCTGTAATCTTTTAGAATGGTCACATCCAGGAAGTTAAGTTTGTGATCATCCTTACTCATTGTAAATTTCAAAAAGTTAGTGGTAGCGTTAATATATGCCACAAATTTCTCTAAATTTGCTTCCCCACCTTTCCAAAAAAGGACTATATCATCCATGTAGCAACCATATAATGCCCAGGACTCTCTAAAGTTTGAATTCATAATGAATTGGTCCTCCCAGTGAGCCAGCATAATGTTAGCACAGTATGCTCTCATGGCCACTCCTTGTCTTTGTTTGTAAATGTGACCTTCAAAACTAAAGAAATTGTTCTCTAATACTAGTTCCATGCATGTTCTTAGGGTCAGTATTGTACCATGCCCCAAGTCAGTGTTGTTACATAAATATTCATAGAACCATTAGACCCTCTTCATGCTGTATCACAGAAAACAGGTCCCTGATATCCATAGTTACCATAATCAACCCATCATCATACATTTAAGGTTTGATTTTACTAAGGAAATCCCATGAATCCTTAATAACCTACTGTCTTTTCTCCAAAATACCCTTGACTTTGGTGTCAATATACCTAGCTAGGCAAAATGTTTTTAGTGACTTAGCATCCACAATTGGGCGGAGGGGTGGGTTAGTGATGGATTTATGTGTCTTTGGGATCCCAAAAATAGTTGGCGTCCTAGGGCACTTTAACTCTAGGAAATCATGTACTTCTAAACTAATTTGCTCATTTAACAGCAGTTCCTCTACTATGAGGTCAATAGTCCTAAAGGCAATGTTAATTTCATTAATAGAAGCTTCAGCATAAGTTTCACTGTACAGTAAATCAAACCTTTTGCTGTTATAGTCAGAAACATTCTTTATGATGAGCCCCCCCCCCACCCTTACCTTGTTTCATTATCCTAATATTCTAATTACATATTATATCCTGAAGAAGACACCATTCTAGTTGGTCCAAATTGTTTGGGGCCCCTTTGTTGTTGTACTTAAGTATTCGTCTAATCTCATTATCACGCATAGCTTCATATAAGGAAACCAATGGATGGGTAGGTAGAATAAAAGTACTGGGTCTGTGTGGCATACTCGGAGTCCCCATTTGGTTATTGTTTCCAAAATGAAGGGCTAAATTCAGTTTTCTACTAAACAGTTTCAGGTTCAAAATTGTATCAACCAAGTTAGCATTTCTGCCAGGGACAAAATTCAGGCCCTTAGAAAATAAATTGGCCCAGTCTGTGTCGACATTGACATCCAATTGTGGATCCAAATGGTTCTATGAATATTTATGTAACAACACTGACATTTTATTTATTTATTTATTTATTTATTTCCAGTTTGATAACTGGGGATGTCCACTGTGCCCAAAAGCCTGTTTTCAGTGGAGGCCCAGGGAGAAAAGCTCCATATTACAAACACATTGCACACTTAAACAATTTACAAACAAGCAACAAATAAAATTTTATACAATTGTATTGTTAGCACAGAAAAAAGCAAAAATGAAATACACATACATTTGAAATGCAAAAGAAGTAAATCAGAAGAGAAGTATTGGAAAGAGGTGGTGCAAAGAAATAAAGGAGATGAAATGCCAGGAGGAGGAGGAAAAAAAATTATATGAAGATTCATTTTACATTTGTGGTCAAAGATACATTTTGCATTTGTGGTCACAGATACAGTTGCATGAAGAGGCATTATAGGCAGTAGGGAAGTGAAGATGTAAAGAGTATTTACATAGAGTTTATACAGGGAGAAAATTGTTAAAGAAGCTGAGGGTGGGGAGCTGAAGAAGGAGTTGGATGAAGAGGGGCAAGAGGGAGAATCATGAATAGGAGACATTAGTGGATTTATATATATAATACAAACATGGGGCATGGTACAATACTGACCCTGAGAACATGCATGGAACTAGTATTAGAGAACAATTTTCTTAGTTTTGAGGGTCACATTTTCAAACAAAGACAAGGAGTGGCCATGGGAGCATACTGTGTGCCAGCATTTGCAAACATTGTGCTCGCTCACTGGGAAGATCAATTTATTATGAATTCCAACTTTAAAGAATCCTGGGTATTATATGGCCGCTACCTGGACGGTATAGTCATCTTTTGGAAAGGTGGGGAAGCAAATTTAGAGAAATTTGTGGCATATATTAATGTTACCACTAACTTTTTGAAATTTACAATGAGTAAGGATGATCACAAATTTAACTTCCTGGATGTGACCAATCTAAAAGATTACAGGAGAAAAGTGTGCATCTCACAATTATATAGGAAACCCACCTATTCTAACACACTATTGCACTTTGAAAGCTGGCACCCTGAATATCAAAAGAAGGCCTTGGTTAAGGGGCAATATATCAGGGTTGCCAGAATTACCTCAGAGGATGATGATTTTCACAGGGAATGTGAGACATTGAAAGGGATGCTAACAAGAAGAAGGTATCCTCTGGAACTTGTCAACACAATAGAAAATGAGGTTAAATATAAAAGGCAAACTGGTACAATAGTTAAACTCTTATCCAATGTGTTTGTGACTGCCACAAGCCCTAGTAAGGACAATCATGACATGTTTTCTAGGGCCCTTACTATCCCTATTATGATCAATTTCTATGAGAGTAGAAATATTATTGAAAAATTTGAGATGATTTTTACCTTGAATAATGAGGTCAGTGGGATATGAGGAGACAAACCAGTAGCTGTATACAAGAAACACACGTGTCTTAAGAGTTTGTTAGATAGAAATAGTATGGTACACAGGGGAGGTTGGTATTTTAAATGTGGTAGGTGTACACAATGTCCTTTCATCTTAGACAGTGATAACATTTTTATTAAGAACTTTGGGGTTATATACCCGAAGAAGTATCACTGTTTTTCAAAAGGAGTGGTTTATGTGGCCAAGTGTGACTCCTGTGATGGATATTATGTGGGGAAAACTAAGAAGGCCCTTAAACAAAGGGTATATGAACACCATTATGATATTAAACAGAAAAACAACAGGAATGCTTAATAAGTCCAGTAGGAAACTTCCATAATCTCAACCCTTTAGGGACTTGCTCACGGTTAACACATTCTTGCAGATACGAATTTTCAAGTTGCAGTTTTTACAGTTATATGAACACCAGTATGATATTAAACAAAACAAAAAAAAAAAACCAACAGGAATGCTTTGTTCAATCATATTGACATGTCTCCCACACATAGATTTAAGTTCTGTGCAATTGATCATGTTGACCTAGGGTCCCAGGGGAGGGGGGTTAGTCGAAGATTATCTTGAATTTTTAGAACTAAAGTGGCAAATCAAACTTAATGCAATTTTAAGACTTGGCCATAATGAAAGGGTCAGTATCGTGGCACAGTTAAAACTCAAATCAATGTATTTTTTTGTGATTTTTATAGGGTATGGTTTGATGTGATTTCAGTTATTTTAATGCATAAACATTTTTATTTTACAGTTTCTTTAATAGTTAATTCCAACAGGAAATGATGCAAGTAATTTAGTGCTTGGGGAGGGTATTTAAATACTTTGTTTTATGTACTGTTCATTCTGATGAAGTCAGAGTTCCTCACAAAAGTGCTTAATCACTAATAAAAGATTGGAGTGGATTTATATGTTTCCGTGGTATTGGTTTGGCTGCCTGCCTCTTATCTGTCCTTCTTGGTTTGTGTACTGTCTTGGATTATAGTTTTATAGATAACATTTACTTTCTGGGCAATTGCATCTGTACAGGGAACTGCTAATCTCTTGATGCAAAAATACTAAATTTTTTTTTGTGAGTGTATTGCTACAACAAAACAACTTAAACTTCATTCACAAGGTAATTTCAAGTGTTAGGGGCATTCAAAATGAGTTAAAGGCAAAATCAAGAAATACATAAAAAATAAAGCAGTATGACTCTAAAACAGTGAACTGAGGTGCAAAACAATAAAAATCTGCTATTTGCCAAAGATGGACTAGGATTAACTCAAGACCCCCAGAGTGTGGGAAGGGTGCCAATCAGATCTGAGAAACTGACCAGGAGACAATTTGCAGTAAGGGAAGTTTATTCAGGCTCAATACTGGTTTGCTGAGTACACACTTAGTATTATGGATATATGGAGAACAATGGGTAGGGAAGCATGTAAATAAGTTGCACAACACGCAAAACCAATTAAATGGGGAGAGAGGGACTATGGAAGTCAGATTACCATAAGAGACAAAAGCCAGAGTCAAAACCTTTAAAATACACAACACCAGAAGGGTGGGATGATTTTGAAACTTTCAAGCTGGAGCTCTAGTCCTATTGGTAGAATTAAAAAAAAAGTGTTTAACTTAATGTCTCATTGGGAGCTGGGACAGACAAAGAACAGGGCAAAAACAGTAGCAAAATAAACAGAAAGTCAATAGAATAGACTTTGGACAGGTATATCCATCCTTGCATCCATCGACAACCCCCTTTTCCCATTTTTGCACATATGGGGTCTAGGTGTCACTTGAACAGTGACAATCATCTAAAGCCAAAGTTTATACCAACTACTGCTTTAAAAAGCACTAAAGCACAAATCCTGGAGCAAAATTCATTAGACTGCCAGTACTGTAATCCCCCATAGACTAAGACACAAGACTATACAGAAATTTGCCAGTAATGTTGTTTATGGGGAAAATGTAATAAATGCCTAAATGAGGCTCAAATATTGCAGTAGTTCACAGTTCTGACAGAAAATTGTATTTATTTATTTATTTAACATTTGTTTACTGGTAAAGTCTGACTTTAAACAAATCCAATTTTCAATGGAGGCTTGGGGAGATACACTTCAGACGCATATCATTGAATCATGGGAGGATACTAGAGCACCCAGAGGAAACCCACACAAATGCAGGGAGGACATGTAGACTCTGCACAGAAGGCACCCCAGCAGAGAATCAAACCAGAGAGCATCTTGCTTGAGGGGACAATGTGTGCCATCCAAATGTAAATGAAGCCACAAGACTAAGGCCCTAGACTAAGTACAAAGTACAAAAAGTTACATTTTACAAGTAATTCTACTTATGGAAATAGACATGAAGCATAATGTATAAACAAGGCAAAAATTTTGCAGTAACACGTAATTTCCCACAACTGCAAATGAAGTTACAAGACTAAAGTCACAAAACAAATTAAAAGATGTAAACAGATAACTTTTTTGGCTGAAACATGGACAAAAAAGCAGAGAAGTATAAACAAGTATTACCACTCAGGTCACTACAAGTGCAACATAAAGCATTTAAGCAGAATCTAAATAAAACGTTTTTGTTCCTTTTTATGAAAAGCTTGAAGCTCACACTTTGGCACTTTCCATATCTCTCAGAGTATTGAATAAATGGTGCTGGGTTGTGCAGGTCTGCATTAAATATGGCAGACTTGCTAAAGAGGGATCAAATCAAATGAAGCCATTATTGGAGCTGAAGTTCGATGGTTGGAATTTCAGAAACTTTTAACTTAATGTCTCAGTAGAGGCTAGGGCAAACACAAAGAACAGTGGGGAAAAAGGTAGCAAAGTAAACTGAAAGACACTGGAATACAACTTTAAGTATATATATATATATATATATATATATATATATATATATATATATATATATATATATATATATATATATATGAGTACTGAAGCACAAATCCTGGAGTACAGTTCACAATACTGCCACTACTGCAACCCCACCAATACCACAGATATCAGTTATTGCTAACACTTGAATGCGTGACAGACCCTTTTTCTGTGGGAATGTGAGGAACATGCCTTTTTGCAACTTAAATTATGAATCATTCTTCAATTTGAGGTAGAATTGTCACATATGAGTATAACAATTTTCCTACCCCTATAATCATTCCTTCCTATGCATCTACAGATCAGACCTCAGGCACATGGCATTGTGCAGCAGTCAGCATGCTGTCTGTCAGGTTTGCTCATTCAGCAAGTGGAGTGATTCAGAAACAATAGCAAGATGAGCATTAATTAGCATAATTAGCATAATCATTATGATCAGAGAGCTTTACCCACATGTAAGCTTGAAGGGAACCACAGATCCTCATCAAGCTAAAGAAGATAAACTGGTGCTGTATGCCTGTATGCTATCACAAGGATTTACTGCTGTAGAGGATTTACCTGCTTACATAAGGTATGTGGTACTTTTTATACCTACTTCTTTGAGCAAGGGTGTGTTCTACTTACTGTAAGCCAAGAAGTATTGTCAGTTTTTCAGTGTATCTGCACATATTGGTCAAAGATCTAAGAAGAGGTACATTGCAAGTGCAGTGGCCATAGTAGCAATCAGGCATGTTACAGTACAGTGCGACAATGTAAGTGTGCCATATTCAAGTGTGATATTATGTACCTTAAACAAATGGCCTTACAATATAATTTTAACAAAGTTGTGTCTAATGATTATGTGCTATTAAATTTGTATGCTTGTTAAACTACAGCTATGTGCTGGTATTTTGCTGGGAAATTGTGCTTAGGACACACTACTGCCTGACAGTTTGTTTGGTGGATACACATACCTTAGTGTCAGGCCATACTAAAGTGTAGCCAATGGCGTACTAGTGTAGTATTAATGTTGAAGTCCTAAGACCCATGTAGGACCACAGCTGTTAATTCCAGTGTTTCATACTGACATAGCTATTCATAGGATCATAGGAAGTTACTGGGCTATTGACCCTGAGGCCCTTATAAGCCTAGCCAAGAGTTCAGCCCATGCATAGACAAATCAGCACCTGATGCTCCTGTCCAGCAAGGACACAGGTAGAATCCCAGGTACCTATAGCAGGTCATAGCCTGCTATAGGTCCCCAACCATGTCCCTAGACTCTCACTCCACATTCCTAAGCACCCTGGAATCTAGCAAGATCTAACCCAACACTCTCTTACTAGGAGACTTCAACTACCCCTTCATCAACTGGGAAAACAACTCAACCACCAATATATTGGTCCAATGCTTCCTGGAATTCATCAATTCCAATACCCTGGACCAGCTCATTTTGACCCCCACTAGAGAAGCAACATCCTTGACTTGATTATTACTAACATGGGTGACCGTTGCTCTTTACCAATAGTTAATCCCTCCCTGGTCAGATCCGAACATAAACTAATCACCATGGAAATCCACATCTCACCCAAACCCCCACAAAGGTAACCACCTTGAAAAACTTCTCCAAAGCTGACTTTGGACTCCTAAAAACAGAGGTGGTTAACTTCATGGCACCCATGCCAATGGAAAATAGCTGCATGACTGCCGAATCATACACCAATGCACTGTACGAACATGTACATAAATGCATGGAACTAGTCATACCCAACAGAACCAAGATGCTCTCCTCCAAAAAAAGGAAGCCAATCTGGTGGTCCCCTGCCATTATTAAACTCTACAACAGAAGGAGGAAACTGTTGCAGAAAAAGGTTAAGTCTCAAGATTGGAAAAAAAATCCCTTATTAGCCTCAACAAAATGTTGAGATCCTTCATCAAGTCCACTAAAGCCAGCTATGAAGGCAGATTTGCAGCAGACACTAAAAAACAATCACAAAGCCTTCTATAGCTATATCAAGAACCTCCACGGCAACACCCAGATTTGTTTTGAGCTACTGCACAATGGTACTTCCTATACTGAGCCAACAGATATTGCCAACATACTGGCCAACGGATTCAGTGCCAATTATACCCCTCCCTCCTAAAGGACCAATCACAGCACAGGAAGAATGCCAGGCACCCAGCATTACTGCAGTGCAGGTTAAAGCTGCATTGTCCAAAGCCAAGAATACAGCTTCCATGGAACCCAATAATATCCCTGACTGTGTTCTACATGAACTACAAAGTGAACTGGCACCACATCTACATGACCTGTTCAGTCACAGCCTCACCTCAGGCTTTGTCCCTACTGAATGGCGCACTGCTACAGTCATCCCTCTCCATAAAGGGGGAGTGACTACAGACCCTGGGAGTTATCACCCCATTAGTGTGATATGTAAAGCTATGGAGTGCATCATCATGGACCTGATTAACAAACACATAGGAAATCTCCAAACTCTAGACCCCCACGCAATTTGGCTTTATGAAATGGAGATCATGCCTGCTCAACCTGGTGAACTTCTTTGAGTCAGCCACCAGGGCTGTGTATGAAGGTAAGGCAGTGCATACAGCCTACCTTGATCTGGCCAAGGCCTTTGATACCATTCCTCACTCAGGAATTATTGATAAACTCACCAAACTAGGTATTGACCCCTATATAACTAAGTGGGTTGCAAATTGGCTCACAAAGAGAATACACAGTGTCAAAGTAGATGACTCCAAGTCAGAATGCCAGCCAGTAACAAGTGGAGTCCCACACGGATCGGTCCTGTGTCCTCTCCTGTTCGGCATCTACTTCTCAGAAGTCTAGATCAACACAAAGGGACTCTGGCTGACCAAGTTCACAGATGACTGCAAACTGGGAGCCATTATTAACTCCCCAAGTGATGCAGACATCCTACAGAAAGGCCTCACTGTGACCAGTGACTCGTGTCGAAACCATGGCCTTAAGCTTAATGCCAAAAAATGCGTTGTCATTCCCTTTGGTAAAAACTCAGTTCCCTTAAATACTAATGGCTTAAATAATGCAAATAAAAATCAAACTTACTAAAATATTTAAATATAAATAAGGCACAAGTAGTATTTCTCCTTGAAATGCATTTTAAGACAAATTATAGCTTTATTTGGAACCCTAAGGACTATACATTCTTAAAGGAGTACAACAGGTTTCTCTAATGTATTCCTCAACTTCACAGCCCTTTTCCTCCCTATTTACGTTGTCCTCTGTAAAGCAACAACAATAAAGCATTTACAATTTTTATAATTCCCCTTACTTCTGTAACAGAAGCCTGCCTTCTCATACTGTGATGGTTTCACTTACAAAATGATTCTCTCACATTTGAATAAAGCTTGCTGGAGTCGCCCAATTACTTACATCATCGAGGCCAGGCAGTGCAGGTACTTTTTTTTTTTTTTTAATCAGTTCCCTCTCCCAAAGTGACATCACCACAGCAGTCATCTGATTCTAACTAAAATAACAAGACCCACCCATTCTGTGATGTCATGGCACCCTTGTCCTTCCCCCAGCCTGAGTGCTGTTCATTTTATTCAGTAGTAGTGTAGTAACACTGATGTTTGGAAACAGAAATTTGGTATGCATACTTGTACATTCTGCATGGCAAATGATGCTTAGGTGATGTATTGCTTGCATACTCCTCTGTTGTATTTGCACCAGATACTGCTAGTGTGCAGTGCGGGAATAGAAAGATTAAAACATTACCCTGGTATCAGAGGTGGCAGTGGAGCATATTCATAGTGGCTTAACATGAGAGTAACTCTAAGCAAGCACCATGTGAAACCTGAACAAGCACCTAGAATTATTCAGTGCAGCTTCCACACCTTAAGTCTGAAAATGAATTCACATACTCACATGAACAGGAGCAGCTGCATATTGATGGCTAGAGGTGTATGGGCATGTTGTGTGGTTACTACACTTCAAAACTGGTATGTAATGGTGGAGATATTTGGGAAGGCATGAGCAAACACACCAGTATATTAAAGCCATAGCACCAATTGAACTGGAGGCTGGAAAATAGATTTAGTAAGGGATTTTGTCCATGCACAAATATTTCAACAGTGATTTTTTGCAGTGGCATCCATTATCTGATTCAAGGTAAGTTAACCTTGATGTCCTTTATTTAAAAAAAAAATCAATAAAAAATTTACTTTGTTATAAGTGACTTCTGGACACAAGAAAAAGGAAGGGGAAAATATAGCAATGTGGTTTGTATGTACAAAGACAAATCCAGGGACACTGCAAAAGGTTTTTTTTGCAAACCAACCAGTGGAGTAAAAACATATGAAGGCAAACACTGCATACCAACACACTTTGCACATGTAAATCTCAATTTTTAACAAGGTGGAAGCATGAAGTGATACCTTAACACTTAAATTAATAAATATCTAAATTGGTTAATAGTATAAATGTTTTATTCTTTAGCTCCTTGGTGCAAGACCTTACTGGATGTGATTGCAGTCAAGTAAGGCCATGGCTATAGTGCAGAAAAAAAATGTCCCCTCTAACAAAGGAAATGCTAGAGCAAAGATTAAATTACATGAGTCAAGCACCCTGCTGAGATCTGCCAAACAATGGAATTACCAGGTCAAATTACCCTCACGACTTTGACAGCTAGGGAAGCTAAGTGTTATGGGGGGTGGGGAGAAGTAAATGGACTGAAATTCATTGCCTCACAAATTAGTGCCATTTAAATTAAATTAGAAAAAAAGGCAGCAGTAAACAGCACTTTGAGTGTGTTCTGTGGCATTCGCACTGTTTCTGTTTTAAGTAGTCATCCAGCAGCAGGGAATGTTACTTACACTGTTCTATTTTACTCAGTACTTTGTACTCATGCAACATCTATGAAATGACAGGAACTTTAGGCAAACACAGGCCTGCATGATGTAACATTTTTGAGCCAAACAATGATCTCTGGGATACTGGATGGCAACCTGATTTATCCAAACCACGTCAATATGCCAGCCACCAGGTGGTCAGAGTCTGGAATTACATATAAAAATATTTAAAATCCTGTAAATAATCCCAGAGTGCTGTTAAAGTGTAGGAAACATCATGCCATGATGTTTTAAACATGTTTTTTGAGTCTGTGGGTGCGGTACTCCTTTAACTAAATCCTCCTATAGAACAAAGAAAAAGGAGTATCAATTCTCTGGATGAAAAACATAATCACTCCAAAAGTTATTTATAATTATGAAGACAAAGGTCTACTAGCATTTGTTATAATTACATTTAATAACAGAATATGGACCTTAGCTAATCTATACTGGTTCCCAGGAATTGGAGCAGGGACGTTTAAAAAACACCTAGATTTTATTTCCAAGAATTATAAAGGAAATCTTATACTGGGAGGAGACTTTAATTGTACCTTAGAAGCTTCTGAAACCACCAAGAAGTCTTTTCGCATAGCATCTATTTAAAAATCCTTAAAAAGATGGATTGATTCATTTCATTTAATAGACACTTTTAAAGTAAAAGATGATAAATCCTTATTATTTTCCCATAAAGACCATAGATTTGGAACACAAACCAGAATAGACAAATTATTCGTAGTTCAAGATTTACAAACAAAAATCCTCAACTTCCCAATAGTTCCATGCCCCTTTTCAGATCATAACTCTCTGATAATGAAGCTCTAAATAGAGTTTAAACCTTTAATCCTCTCAACTAGAATTCCATCATATATCATGAAAATTACAGAATTCAGACCTTGGATATTGTCAGAACTACAATTATTTCTTGAAATTAATAATACAGCAGAAATCAGTAGAGTCATGATGTGGAACTCATTAAAAGTGTATCTATTTGGTAAGACCCTTAGCTGGTACAAAAACAAAGTTAGAGAGTGGGAATCTGAATCATTAGACTTGCAAACCACACTCTTGATAGCAAAATGTAAAAAAAAAGTCTGAATTGTCCAGAAGTCAAAAAAGAAATAGAGGAATTAAATAAAAATATAATGAAATTCTAACACACAAAACGTGTCTAGCCTTGGAAAATTTTAAAATAAACTCATTAGCCACCTCCCCCAGATATCTACATAACTTATCTACAAGAATTAAAATACAATCTAAAGCAAATAACATTAGTAATATATATCATGAAAAGAAAGGGAAAAAAGTATCAGATATAGGAGACATCCTTGAAGCATTTCAGTTCCATTATATGGTACACTTCAAAAAAGAAGATTTAGATACCAACCAAATAAACTTAGATACAAACCTTATCAATATAAAAAAAACATTCCCGGAAGCTTAAAACTAGACCTACAAAAACCTATATCCTATAAAAAAAGCTTCAGGGATAGATTGTATAATTACAGAAATTTACAAACTCTTCCCTTCAACAGTAATTTCCCTTTTTCATAAAACTTTGCTAGAAGTCCAGTCAGAAGCAAAAATACCACCCTCATGGAAATATTCTCTCATAACACCAATTCTAAATGATAATAAACCTTTGCACCTCATACAGACCTATATCATTACTGAATAATGATTACAAAATATTCATGCCAATCCTAGCTAACAGAATGAAAATCCCACTTTCAAAGAAAATGAATAATGATCAGACTGGATTTTTATATAACAGGCACACACATGATAATATTAAAAGGATACTTACTCTTATAGATTATGTGAATAAAGAAGATAGAAAAACACTTGTAATCGGATTAGACATAGAAAAGGCCTTTGATTCCCTCAACTGGGAATATCTATTTAAAACTTTAGCATTATTTGAATTTCCTCCTCCCTTCATCTTATTACTAAAAACATATATATTAATAACTTAGCCTACATTAAATTAGGTCCTTTCACCTCAGAATCTATTCATATAATGAAAGGTACTAAACAAGGATGCCCCCTTTCTCCTATTTTATTTGCTTTGACTATAGAAATACTTGCAGAAATAATATGCAATAATGCAAGAATAAAAGGAATAGAAGTCTATGACCAGTACATATCTAAAATAATGCTTTTTGCTGATGATATTGTATTAACCCTATCAAACTCCAGAGAGTCATTAGGAGAGGTAGAAGAAGTAATGGAGAAATTTTATAAGATTTCAGGTCTACACTTTAATAGATCAAAATCAAAATTTCTATTTTTAAATAAGAAAAAAGAACTACAAGTTACAGATAAAGCCGTCATAGGAAAACAAGAACTTACGCTAAATTATTTAGGAATAGTGTTATGCAAAAATATAAACAAAACAATATTAATAAATTGTAAAAACATTATTGAAAGTGGAACAAAATTATATTAACTTTTGAAGACAGATTGCAATTAATAAAAATGGTATTATTGCCAAAAATACTATATGTAGCATTAGCAATACAGTTAATTCCTGAAAGATGCATTCTTTAAAGAAATAAACTCATGCTTAATAAAATTTTTTATGGTATCCCAAAAAGACTAGAGTAGCTGTAATTCATCACATTAGACCCTGGAAACAAAGAGGATTGAACTTCCCAGAAATAGAAACATATATAAAAGCATCTGTGCTTAAAACTACAATAGACTGGATAAACCCAAATTATTTTGTCAACTAGAAAGAATTAACAATGGCTATATTAACAAATTAATTTAATGTGATGAAAAAATTTTAATAGTAGACAAACCAAACAAACCCTGGTACATACTATGCATAAGTATACAATATAATATAACAAAACCTTCTAAAACAACACTGATTAATCATTACATCAGTTCCTTTAGGAAACTCATCAATGCAAACATAGATCTAAAACTTTGGTTTGACCTTTTAACCCCATTTACATCACTAAGAACTTTTCCTCACAAAATATATAGGGAAACAATAACCTCCTGGGAACAAAATGGATTCTTATGCTGGTTTCAATTTGTAAATAAATTAAATGTTTTAGATATACATATGATAAAAACTGCTTACATTATCCCAACACAGGACTGGTTAACCTTACAAAGCATTCTAATGTACACTCAAGATTTATGCAGCTTAATTAATAATTCCTCATTTAAAGATATTCCAAATCTAATAAGTGTTCTGTATGAATTTATATATAACAGTTGTGAAAAGAAAAATTCAATTTCAAATCTATATAAAGAGTTAATAACATATAAAACAATTCCTAAACCATCATACTGGCAATTCTTAACAAAAGGTCAGTCATTGCAGTTAACAGAAGAAATTAAAACTAACATCTTACTATCAGTTAATTACATCTCTAATACACAGTACTGGAAAATATTTAACGGGAAATACTTACATAGAGCATTTTTAACACCAGACAGAAGTAATAAGATCAGTACTACTACTACTACAAATGTTTTTTGCTGCAGGTGTGAAAAGTCAAATAAAGCAGACTGGATTCATATTTTTTATGAATGTAATAAAATTAAATCATATTGGAATGGAATCAATCATTTTTTACAAGCTTTATTTAATGAATCCTTTACCTTAACTAAAGTATCGTTTATACTAAATGTAAATGAAGGTCCCTACCTGAATAAAACAAATATGTATTTGTTATGGATAATACTTACTATATCTAGGAAATGCATAACCAGAAGGTGGAATTCAAATACACCCCCGACCTTGGAAGAATTCTACACTTTACTGAAGACAACTGCATCGATGGAAATAAAAATCAAAGAACTATGAATCTATCCTAGGCCATTGGTAAATAATCCTTGGAAGAAAGTTATATCTTTGTTGGACACTCTGCAATAATCAATATTGTATCTCTGATAACTGATCTGTTAATTCTATATTTAATAACATACAGTGTATATAATTGAAAGTCAGGCTATTGTAAATATTGTATATAGTTGTTTAAAATTATATTTAAAAATATTATACAAATATTATTTTAATTGAAAATAAAAAATATTTTAGAAAAAAAAAAACTCAGTTCCCACTAATTACCTCAATGATGGGAGCCCACTAAACACTGAAGGCGTTATAAGAGATCTGGGGATGCAGGTTGACAGCAACCTCTCCTTTGACCTCCACATTTCCACTGTGGTCAGAAAGTCCTTCTGTGTGGCACATCTCATTACCAAGGGTTTTGCATCCAGGAATAAAGAAGTCATTGTCTCTCTCTCTACTCTTCCCTCAATAAACCATTCATTGAGTATAATGCCCCATTTGGCATGCACTTCACTAGACACCTGCAAAAGCTGGAGAGGCCACAGAAGTACCTCATGAAGAGGATCCTAGGCATTAAACACATGTCCTACACGGAGTGACTCAAAAGACTCCAGCTATTCTCTGTCTCCTATCACCTACTTAGAGGCGATCTCTACTTGACTTACAAAGCCATGTCTAACCCAGCTCTGTTAGAAAGGTTACATCTAAAGAAATCCCAATCCCTTTGCACCACACACTCCAGAGACCTCAACCTCATTACCACAATCAACACAACATGCTGGAAGGACAGGTTCTTCACCCAGTGACTGCCCATGCTCTGGAATAGACTTTGCATACATGTCAAGCAGAGCACCTTGCTGTCCCTCTTCAAGAGTAATCTTGATGAGTGGATGGGTAATAGAAAGTTCACCCCAGGGATCACTCCAGTGGCTCTACTTGATAGAGGCACAGGAAACTAACATCAGGTGACACAATGCCAGGGCACTTCTATGGGCTACGCTTGTAAAGGCTCCAGGGCCATTAGCCTAGTACACACCTATGAACCTATGTATTTTCTATTTCCCATCCAGTTATCCAGATTGCACTTAAAAAGGGCTAAAGAGGTACTCTGCTTGATGTGGAGATGGAGTCTATTCCCTAAATGTGGGAGTCTCTGGGACACAAATCTGTCCTGTTGGCAAGTTCTATTGATGTCTCAGAGCAGGTTGAGGCCATGTGTGTGGGTTACTCAAGTGGAGCTTGACTTGCGGATACCAGCAGTCCCATCAATGCAGGGTCCAAGATCACCTTGTATGCCAGAAAGAGGTCACTTCTGAGGAGTCTGTATGAAACAGAGTAGAGGGATAGGGCTTTTAGCCTATCTGTATATGGTAGATTTTTGAGGCCCTGGATTCTCCTGGTGAGGAACCTCTGTGGTCTCTCCAGCTGCTGCATGTGCTTTGTGAGGTACATGCCAAATGGGCGTTGTACTCAATAATGGGCCTTATAAGGGAAGAATACAGGGATGTTATGACCTCCTTGTCCCTGGATGAGATACCCTTACTTATGAGATGGGCCATGTATAAAGCTTTCCATACAATGGAAGCAACATGGTGGTCAAAAGTCAAAGTGCTGTCAATCTGGTTACCCAAATTTCTCACGACTGACTGCGTGTTTAGAATATTGTTATTAATGTGATAATATGTTGGGACATCACTCTCACCAAAGGAGATGATGATGCATTTTTTTTGCATTCAGCTTGAGGCCATGTTTCTGGCACAAATCATTTGTTTGGGTGAGACCCTCTTGGAGGATGTCCACATCACTAGGGGAATTGATGACAGCTCCCAACTTGCATTCATCTGAAAACTTGGTCATCCAAGTTTGCAGATGAATGCAAACCTGGTCAGCCATAGCCGACTGGGTTTAGCCTGCACCTCAGAAAAGTATATCCCAAATAACAGAGGCCCCAAGACCGAACCCTGGAGTATGCCACTTAATACTGACTGAGGTGGCTTCCCTTATTTTGACTAGGTGGGTTCTATCAGTGAGCCAGTTGGTTACCCATCTGGTAACATATGGATTGATGCCTATTTGAGAGAGTTTTTCTATTATGCCCGAGTGGGGAATAGTGTAGAAGCCTTTGACCAGGTCAAGGTAGGTGGTGAGCACTGTCTTCCCCTCACCCATGGCTTTGGTGACTGTCTTAAAAAAGTCAACCAAATTTAACAGACATGACCTCCCCTTGATGAAGCCAAACTGTGTGGGATCGAGTGTTTGGAGGTTGCCAATGTCCTTGTTAATGAGGTCCATAATAATCTGTTCCATGGCCTTGCAAATCAGGATAGTTAGGCTGATGGGTCTATAATTTCTCGGATCAGTGGATGCTCCATCTTTGTGCAAAGGGATGACAGTGGTTGTCCTCCACTCAGCTAGGACAAAACCAGTACTCATGCTTTGGTTGAATAGGGTGCCTAATGGTTCTGCAAGTTCCTGCCTGAGTTCATGTAGGATGCAGCCTGGGATGTTATCAGGTCCCATTCCTAATATGCAGGCACAGAAAGCAACACCCACCAGCATGACAAGTTTATGGTAGTTGAAAATGAGATGGTAATAGAAGTCCTCCATCTGAAGATGGCTCCTTGCAGTGCATTATGCTGATTAGCCCTTCCATGACCATGTCTGGTGAGAAGTTGTCAGCAACATTGAAGCTGTTGATGATCAGGGTCATAACTTCAATATGGTACAACGTATAGTAACTGATATGATCTGTGCTGCTACACTCAGGGCAGGTGCCGTGGCACAGGAATGGAGGGTGAGAGGTGATGGGCCATCCAATGAAACATCCCTTAGGGAGACAGAGGAGTTCCTGGCCTGACTGAAAATAAGTAATCACCTTGACAGAGTCCCACAGTGTATTGCTGGATGTTAGGGCAGAATTGGATAAGCGCCAGTGAATGTGAGGCTGGTGATGGCCCAGGTATGTGGTTCTGCTCTCATTGCCTTCCTCATTTTATTACCCATTAGTTACACTACAGCTTGTAATACCCATTTCACTTTTGGCATATAAGTATATATGACATTGAGGTGCAAAATCCATCTGCACAAGGTATGGATAGGATTATACACTGGCATGATATTTTTATAGTTGTAATTTCATGTACGTGTGTAGTCATGGTACTGGATCATACTTAAACTGGATAGGTTTTGTTTTGGTGTATTCACAGGTGACTCATTTTCTGGCACCAACACTGTGGTACTACTCCCTATCTGATATTAGAGGATCTGTAGCCTCTGATAATGACGGTGGGGATGAGCTATCACAAGCAGGGGGTGTAGCTTGTGTGTTAGACACAGGGAATGTAACCCCTATATCCCCTCCACACATTATGGACATTGTGTCTATGCCTCTGAATATCTAGAGGATGCAGCCATTTGAAAGTAGACAAGTTGACAGGGACATTATAGATCAGTGGAGAGTGATAGTCCCCAGTAGACACATGTTTGAGTCTGGCCCTCATCATCATTGGTAGGAGGGTCCACACAGGAGGGGCTGGAACCACTGCTCATCAGAGATATTTAAACCATCCTCCCCCTGAGGTTGGTGTGTCAGTAGCTAGGTCATCATGTTGCCTCAACAGAATTCTGAATTCTGAAGGAGATCCAGGCACTACATGCTGACGCACAGGAGTGCATGTCCTATATGGGTGATTTGTTGAATAGAATGAATCACACATTGGAAAATGTGGTGCCTTCTTTTGGTCATCATTCATGGGTGACAGTCCATCCTTGCAGCTGGTCATCTGCTATATCCTTAGATGTTAGCCAGTCTTGCCATGGAAATGTGAGATCCTGAACTGCTAGTACTTCAACAGCAACAATAGTTATGGGTGTGTGTACACCCAGAAGAGGTCATCCCCATGGTCATTGTCCTGATGGCACATTCTCTAGCAGATGTTGGTCATTGTCAGGTAGCACACTGACATCTAGTGGTTGTGAGACAGATGGTGCAACTCCTTGCAGAGCCAGCTCCCATGGGAAAGGGTGTATATGGGAAACAGAACCTTTTTTTATGCATAACTGGACTTGTCCAGTAGTCCATGGCACAGTGCTGCACCATGGGCTGAGGTTGAGTCACTACAGATGCAAACAAATACAGACATACCACCTCAGCCCCCAGCACATCCTATATTCCTACTGACCTTGGCCCTTGCCCATATTAACCACTAATTCTGAGAATTCCCCTACATTTTTTTTATACACCTCTACACCTATGTTAACTCATTTCCGCATGAAAGACATGCACTCCTGTACTCTCTTCTCCACCTATGCAAATATTGATAACTCTACACTACCATTTGTACATTGTTACTTGGCCTGTCTATGTGTGATGCACAGCATGGCCAACCTATGCCTAGGTAAGCAATGTCTGGTGTTTTTGTAGGTATCATTTTTACTGTATGTATCTTCTTAGCGTTTCTATAATTATGTTGTAAAGCTATGTCCCATTTCTTGCCTCTTTCTAGTCTAATGGTGTACTGTGCCCACCTCCCTTTGGCATCGTCTGCTCCTGCTGCTGCCTCCCCTTATGACTTCTTGTCTGTCTCAAATGCCACTGTCTGTTGCAGTGGGAATCATGTTATAACTACTATCTAACTATGATATTGTATGACATTGCACACAAGGTAAGTACTTTTGCACATGTGATGGAGTCATACTGCATTGCATGACTAGATGTATCCAGGTAGAGAAAACATGACTTCAACAGCCATAACACATGTTCAACAACATTTATGTTTTTTTTTTATTTTACTAGAGCATGGTTGTAGCCATGGTCATGTTGGTTATGTGGATTTCTAATCAGTGTTACGAGCCAGGATTCCATGGCATATCCAGCATCACCCACAAGATGCCTCTGTGGGAAGTTACCCCTCACATGCAATAAGTTTGTCTAAATACTAAACCAAAAACCTCATAAAGTTTTGTAGTCTTGTTATTATGTGTATAGGGAGAAGGGTACCTGTTGAATAGACTGTTGCATTCTTCATCACCGAGTCTTTTTTTTCTGTGTAAAGTTAGTTTGCAAATTCATTTAATGTTCTGTATGCATTTTAAACAATATTTTACCATACAAGATATCTCCTATCATAAAAATAACAGACTTCTTGTGTAACACTGAGAATCTAAAAGAAAAACAGTAAAATAAATGTTTTTATTTTTGGAAAAGGTTCATCGCACATATGTGTAAAATTCTAAAAACAGTCACTTGTTTATATTACAAATAAATATCAATAAATCCATTTTATAATCTGTTATAGATAGCAAAGAAAATAACATAATACTGTTGTACATATTAATGTAAGTATTTAAAGTTTGTATGTTTCAGTCAATTGAAAGGCAAGCGCATTTATATTTTGATTCTTTTGGTATCGGCTTCAGTCTAGGAAAATATTTAGCACATTTATATAGGCAATATTCCCAGTGATTTACTTTGCAATCATCCAGAATGTCTCTTTGGCACCATCTATTTCACAGTTTAAAAACTCACTTAAGTCACACCTCATGGATTCCTGGCTCTGTCCTTGCATCACATAAACACTCTCCTACTTTCTTCCAATCCTTCTTACCTTCCTCTCTTCTCTGCTTACTGTCTTTGTGCTACAGTACTAAACTCCTCAAATACTGCCATCCAGGGCCTAACTATGTGCAAATTAAGCTTGCTTGGAACAAACCATTATAAATATATATTATTTCTTATATGATTTGTCTTTTTGCTTCTATAATTACCACTGCAGATATTGTTTAATGTGGAACTTTTCTCACCGGGCCTCCGCTGTAAATGGACCTCGTTCCAGTCGGACTTTCCCTGTCAACAAATGTAAAATAAAATAAAAATAAATAAAATAAACTTTTCTTTCAAATTACTGATATATATGTCGATCTGCAGTTCATGTGTGTTTTGCATGCATTCAGAATGCTGATGGAGCAAAAAATGTATGACAGAGGCATGTCTCACAAACTGAGTACTATATGCCATCTCATGTGCCTGAGTAACATAATGAAACTGTATGATGGGCCTGCTTACTCAGTCATGGCCTTTTAGTTATATTATCAATATATGAATATTAAGACATTTAAAATTGTGCATACTCAGGAGATTAAACTTGTTATTATTACACCTTTGTACCTTTTGTTATACAGTGCGGGTCAGGTATGGTGACCTTTATGGTGGTACTACAAATGTACTGGACTGGACTGCAACTTGTTAAAACATTACACATCCATTTTAATACATTTTGATGTTGGAACTTGCATAATATACACTCTATTTACACTTGCTGCCCATCTGACATTACAGTAATAGTTAGATGTTGCAGAGGTTTCTTTGTAAGGTTGATTGTGGTAGTGACAAATATCAACACCTACTGTGACTCAGTAGATAGATGTCACACTAGAAGAAGACTTCCCTTGTGTATTATGACCAAATACATATCATTATTGTGTGGATGACCTCCTTTACAGGCCCCTCATAATGCTTCAGTACCATCTGTTGTGTACTGTGTAATCTCTAGTTTATTATACTATACATATGCACAGGACTTTTGTAACAGAACTGTCACAGCACCAAAATGCATAGTGTCACATGATGTACATGATACCTGGTTATATACATAAGTAATGAATATGTATTTTAATGGGAAAATGCATTTATGTGCATGTCTTATCAATGGTTGTGCTTTATTTTGGACATATTTGGCATATGACTGATGTATATTGCACATCATTTTTTAATTTATTATGGACTGGATGTATGCCTGACTTCATATAAGGAGTTAAAGTTAGATAAGTTCACACTGTCATGTAACATCATATATATAACAGTTAAAAAATATTTTTTTTAAGTTAATATCTATTATGTATACATAATGTTATCCCTGTGTTGAAATTTGAAGAGGCTGTAACCTGTGACACTTTATCCATTGGATGATGACAGTGCACCCAACAACCTCCACATGAGTTGAACTCAGATGATCAGGATGGGTGCCATGACAATGATGACAAAAGACCAGGACCTGTGCATGCCACTGTTCCTTATGATTGGTGTCAAAGATATCCGCCAACACATCAGGCTGAAGGTCTTTGGGACCAGCTGAAGGTCTTCGGGACCAGATCTAGGATGTAGTGGCTGATAGTTTCCAGATACAGATGATGGAGCTGATGAGAACATTTTTTTCAGGACATGGCCATGCACATCTCCTACCGTGAGATCTTTAGGGGGATATTTTTTGAGGTACAACCCCATCAGTGTGGTCCCTCGGGGACACAAGTATTATATGTATGATCCACTTATGTAATGCTGCCATTCTGGTGTTTTCAATATGCTATTTTGAAAGGCATAGCCATAATTGTGCACATATCACACATTACTGTCACAATCTTCAGACATACATCACAATGAACACGTACATATCAGGTCATATTTGGCTTTATCTTACTGCTGAAGTATAACACACATTAGTAAATGACACATGCATTACCATTATTATTTACATGCTCATAAACATGCTGTCATTACTGCTTTATTTATTTTATTTTTACTTTACTTGTTGACTGGGAAAGTCCGACTGGACACAGGTCCATTTTCATAGGTTCATAGGTTCATAGATTAGTACTAAGCTAACTGCCCTTGTGAGCCATTTTAAGCCTCGCCAATTAACCCTTGTGAGACTCAAACCTTGTACCTTGTGTTTGTAAGGCAAACACCTTAACCACTAGGCCACCCTCCCAACCCTAAGCGGAGGCCCAGGGAGAAAAGCTCCACTTAAAAAACAATCTAGCAATTAACAGTTTTATGAATTACAACACTTTCTCCTAAATGCATACAGTATTATACAAATGGTAAATGTTTAACTGTCTTCAGAGATGAATAAGTAGATAAGAACAGAATAGAACATCGTTAGTTAAGAATTAATATACATAGGTTAGGCAGTATTAGGTGATCCTTGGTAGAATCATTGTATCACTGCAAATGTAGTGGATTGGCCTGGGTAGTCAAATGGGCATAGCCAGTTGTTAAAGTAGTGGGTTTTGAGTAGTTTTTTAAATTGTGGAGCAGAGCCTGTAGAAGTTATGTGTTTTGAAAGTGAGTTCCAGACTTTTGCTATAGAGCAGGCAAAAAGAGATTTGCCAGCCTCATTCCTATGTTTGATGACATTTATGTGATTTTGGTCTGTTGACCTTAAAGGCTCAGGTGGTGGTGTAGGGTTGTATTAAGTCTTGTAAAATGGGAATTTTATTTGGGAGGTAATATAGTTTGTGGGCTTTGGAGAGTTGAGTGGTAAGAAGTAAATGAGGCAGCTCAAGCCAGTTGAGCTATTTGAGGGAAAGACAGTGGTGGGTTCTATTAGAGGCACCTGTGGCAAATTTGGCAATCTTGTTGTAGCAAGATGCCTTTTTGCTTTGTTTGCTGTGGTGAAGATTAGTCAGGATTGGTGAGGCATACAGTAGGGTGAATAATAGGTTGGTTCTGGCAATGGTAGCTTTGGTATAATTGGTCATGAATTGCTTATTCCTATGCAAGAGACCTAGCTTTTTGTGAACTTTTTTGATTGTTTGGGCTATGTGTATATCAAATTTGAGTTTGTTATTGATTACTACTCCTAGGAGTTTAGTTTGTGCTGTTGGGGTGATTGAGGTATTGTCCTTGGAGTTAATGATGAAGTCACTGAGTGCAGGGGATCTACCTGGGCTGAAGAGAATTAGTTTTGTTTTTTTGGGATTGAGTAAAAATTTTATGGTAGAAAACCATGCTTCAGCCAGAGTGAAGCTGTGTTGTGTTATTGTTTGTAGCTTGCTTAGGGTAGGGGCAGTACAAATGACAGTAGTGTCATCAGCATATTGCACTATAGAGGCAGAAGGAGAGGCAGCTATCTGATTTGTAAATATGGAGAATAGTAAGGGACCAAGAATGGAGCCTTGAGGGACTCCAATAGATACAGGTTGAAGGGAGGATAGTTGGTCTTGCCATAGAACTGCTTGCTGTTGGCTTGATAAATAGCTGCTGAAACATGATATAGTGACAGAGCTTAGGTTGAGGGAAGAGTTTTGAGAAGCATACTATGGCTGACCATGTCAAAGGCCTTGGATAAGTCTAAGAAAACAGAGGATACAAAAAGGCCATTTTTCTGTGGGTGCTGATTATGTTGGTATAGGATAATAGGGCTGTTGTGGTACTATGGGGAGGGACAAAATCCATGTTGTGATGCTGATATAAGGTTATTTTCTAGAAGGTATTGCATTAGTTGTGTATGTACTACTCTTTCAAGTATTTTTGATAGTGATGATACAATTGCAATTGGCCGGTAGTTGGTGAGTTCAAGGGAGTTTTCACCTTTGTGGAGTGGAATAATATGAGATATTTTCCAGAGGTTAGGTACTTTAGATTCAGATATGGATGTGTTAATGAGGATAGACACAGGGTAAGATATGGCATCAGCTGATTGTTGAAGGAAATCAGCAGGAAGTTTATCAGCAGCCAGTGTGGTAGGTTTCAATTTCTTGAGGAGTTTAGTAATGAGTTGTGTGGGTGCTGGGGAGAAGGAGAAGCTGGGGGGAGGTTGTTGTGTAATAGAGGTAGTAGGGGTTGGTGAAGGAGTGGGAATGGTGATGCTATTTAGGGTGTTGGATAAGGCTAGGACTGTTTCAGTGAAGAATTTGTTGAATTGGGTAGGGATGTCCTCAGCGTCGTTTGGTACTATGGGTGTGGGAGTGCTGGTTTTACCTGGGTGCAGTAATCTATTTATCGAGGACCAGAATTTCTGAGGGTTATGTGTGTGTTTGTCTTGCAAGGTTTTATAGTAATTGGTTTTATCGAGTTTTATACTTTTTTTTGGTCTTGTTCCGGAGTGCTAAGAAGATTTGTTTCATGGTGGTGGTTTTAAGTTTATGAAATTGAGCCCAGGCTCTATCTCTATCTTTCATTATGGTTCTGGTTTCTTTTGTTAGCCAAGGGGCATAGTTAGTTTTAACTCTTATAGTACTGGCTGGTGCATGACGGTTTAGGATTTTGAAAAAGGTTCAGTTAAAGTAGTGTACTGCCTCATCTAGATGTAGGTGTTTAAAGGGAGACAAGTCACAGTGTTTTAGTTCGTTGTTTAGGTCCTTGGTTTTGAAGTTTTTTTTTGTTGTGAACTATTCTGAGGATGGGTTGGTTATAGTTTTGGGATTTATTTCTAATAAGGTAGGTTGGTTGGTGGTTGCTTAAATTGTCAGGTAGGCAGCCTGCCTGGTTTGCCAAGGTGTGGTCAGACAGAAGTATCCAATCTAAGATGTATTGTCATTTGGTTTTCTTATCAACTCTTGTGGGGGTATCTATGACTTGGGTAAACCCATGTAGGTTAATGTGGGTAGAGGGACTGTACTTGGTACAGTCAGACCAGTCAATATTAAAATCCCCTAGGAGTATGGTCTCACGAGGATGGGAGATAGCCATCCAGTGTAGCAGGTTCTCCATAGTGTTAGTATAGTTTCCTGGGGGGATATAGGCACCTGCTATGACTATGTGTTTGCTAGAGTTTAGTTTTAATTTAGCAAGAATGAATTCTATGTCACTGACATCTTGGGAGTTGTAGTTAAGCTGTTCTACTGTGAGATTATTTTGAAACAGAATGGCTACACCTCCTCCTTTTTTCCCTTGTCTATCCTTCCGTATAATATTGTAACCAGAGGGTGTTATCTCATTATCATGGTGTTCTGGTCGAAGCCAAGTTTCTGTAAGTATGGCTAAATCTGGTTTGTATAATGCCAATAGTGCATGGAGGTCCTGAACTTTGTTGAGTATACTTCGTATATTAATGTTTAAGAGCAAAAGAGAGGAGGTTGGACTGTTATAAAGAGGATTTGGTTGAGTTAGGTCTGGGTGGAGTGAAGTAATGGGTCCTGGACTGGGGTGTATGTCTCCACAGCAAGAGAGTTTTAGAGTTAGGTATAGGTAGAACTTAAGTAGTAGTGCTACTCCTTCAAAGTGTGTGTGTGTGTGTGTGTGTGTGTGTGTGTGTGTGTGTGTGTGTGTGTGTGTGTGTGTGTGTGTGTTTGTGTGTGTGTGTGCACTCTTATGCATGTAATGCAGCATAATCTCGATATGTCAGATACATTTTGAGCCTGTTTGTGGCATACATGAATGTCACAGCATAATGCAAGTGGGACACCTTTGTCCTGCTTTGTGTTGGTCATCTCTATGCTTAGAGGGGATGGCAGCAACTTAAATACTACAAAATTTCCATTCTTCTTGCATAACATGGTGATGTCATCCATGTGTATATACTGCAAGCATTTGTGGGTGCTTACGTATTATCGCAATCAGATACTAAACAAGTCACTTGGCTCATTGTGTAACCATAAAACAAGCCTCCTATCACAAAATCAGACAACCTGAAATCTGATCATATTTTAAATTACAGCCATGTTTTGAATAAAAGCCATCTGTAACACTTATGGAGAGGTAAATATTAAGCAGTAAATGGCAACTGAATGTATTACAGCACGTTCACTGGTGGATACTCTGAACAGGTATACACACACACACACACACACACACACACACACACACACACACACACACACACTACTTTGACAAATTGACTGTGTAAATAACTGTCATCAAAACTTCAATCAATAATTTATATAACAAATAATTTTTAACATATCATTTCACACCTATATTTCCCTTATGTGCATTATCCACATTCTTTCCAAAATCTTCAAATCAAACCTGCAGAGTTTATACAGCAAACCCTTATTTCATGTTATTTAATTTTCGGAAAAGTGTATGGTATAACTGCTTATCCCCATCAAGTTCAGCTGCAAGTGACGCTTGTGTATTCCTGATAAACAGTACAAATAGGACATAACTGGGGAAGTCATCTGACTCTGTGCCCCACTTGGGCCATTTTCTACATAGAAAAAAAAAATGCTTCTGTAAACAAATGGAGGAAGACATGAAATAAAATATCGTTGGATAATGAAAAAAAAAGGAATCTTGCATTAGATCTTCGTTTCAGTGGGCTGGAACACATACTGAAGGATCGGGAGGACTGGATGTCAGTCTTTAACATTGTAAGGTAAAGTGACCTCAGTTGTTTAGAATCTGGTTGCAATAATACGTAAGTACCCATTTGTATGTTAATCATTGTTGCATAGGTCTTTTTTAAAACATAACATGTCCTTCATTAAGTACATTATGTAACATTCCTGGGTCATGCTGTCCCTCTGGCACAACAATCATGCAAGTGCAGTGTACTGGCAATTATTGTACTGAGAAATACACAGTTTAATACTACCGTTGCTTTAGAGTACTGTGATAAGTACATCTGCACATGTATCCTCCATATACTTTGTCAATATGCAATGGTCCCTTATTGAATATATGTAGGTGATGTCATGTATTGCATTATTCATTACTCCCTTTTTGTCTGTATTTTGATTTAGGCACTAACCAGTCTTTTGGGGCATAACTTATATTAAGATAAGTATACAGAAGTTAGCATGCATGTCTATGTGCATGCATTTGTATTACTATGCACTGATTTACATGGATGTGCATGTGTATGGCCTTAACTCACAATCTCCCTTATACACTGTATGTAAGTGTGTACACTTATTCTATTTTGTTATGCTATAGTTGTGTACACAGGACTGTCCTTCAATCAGTCTTATTCATGTATTGTGATATTTATATTAACGATGGTGAGTGTGGCACCTGTTATATTATTTTTGCATGGCAGTATATATGGGTATGTGATATGCAAATCTACTTTTGTTGTATACTTATGCTATTTGCTGTTTAACTGTTGCACATTACTGAGTCATTTGTGTCATTTGTACAGAGCTATGTTTATAGCCATCCCCAATGCACTATGCACATGTGTCAGATGTTGGCCATTTGCTTCAAGGTACCTTTCAAGGATTTACAGTCCATCTTGTGTTGTGGACACATGTCTGTGTAATGTATCTCCTTAGATATGGTTGTTCTGCTTTATTCTGTGCTTCCTTTCTCTTGTTAACATTTTCCAACTGATGTAGACCTATGTTGTCCATTTCACTTCTTCCTGATAACTTTGGCCTACATGTTTGACATATACACGGCATATGAATATCTGTATGTTCACATTCCTGTAATGTGTAATCACTGTAATGTATGTTTACTGGTATAATATGACCATGTTGGGAATCATACAAATTGAAGGTGTATGTACACAAGGTGGTGGCGATTCAGAAGAGTTGTTATGTTTTACTTGTGTGCTGTACATCACCCAACAATTAGTATACTTCCTGTCTGTACACAGGCTTGCATTCTTTAGCTTTTATTATTCATATATGCGTCACCATTTACTTCATATTCTATGTCATTGGTGTGGGTATGCTTGATGAGACTTCCTTTTTTTTTTTTTTTTTTAATTTCTCCAAATCTTTTGAGTTTCTAATACCATGATGGGAATGGACCCCATTCCTAAGTCAAAGTACGATTAAAGTTAATGAAACTAGTTTTGTGTCAATCTTTGATGTCAGCCAAAAGTGCTCTTCGCAGCACCCACAATGTGCCCAGTAATGACTCCTTCTGCAATTCATACAGTGTTACATGTATTGGTAACATATCTAAATATGATTGTAGATTATTTTTATAAGACCCATTGCACCTACTACTATTGGAACTGTCTGCTTATCTTACCTCCACATTGCTCTCATTTCTGCCTGCAGATCCTGATATTTTATGACTTTGTGTCTCTCCATATGCCATACACTATAGTCACTGAGTGTGGCATGTCAATGATCAATGCTACTTTTTGTCTTCTTTTCTTGGACCACTATATCCAGTTTTCTAGCATCTGTCTTTTGTACTGTTGGCAATGGATGATCCCATGTGATGTAGACTTCATCATTTTCTATGATGCTTTGCGACTCATGTTTCCAGTGTTTTTCAGCTACTTCAGTATTATAATGTTTGTACAATCCCCGGTTCAACAGTGTTGACACATTATTATACCTTTCAGTATACAGTCCTTGTGCCATTAGTATGTCACAACCAGCAACGAGGTATGCGACTGTTTCCAATTCGGTTTTAGAAAAGCTACATCTGTCTATTTCTCCCACATGTTCTCTGGGCTTTGTAAACTAGTGTTTACATAGCCCACTATCTTGGGCCACCAATATTAACCTTTGATATTTTGATAAACCTTCCTCCTGTTTGGCTTATGTAATGCCATTGCATGTCAAACATCTGTGTTGCATACCTGAGCACCCATCTGTGTTGCCTCTGGCATGGAATAAGTTTTATGACATTTGGATCCCATTTGTCCTGTATTGGTGGATTTTATACCTACTGGTTTATTACACAGCCACATCACTGTTTTGCTGCAATACTGCTGAATGGCCACAGTGGTGAAGCGGTTAGCATTGTCGCCTCACAGCAAGAGGTTCTCCCATTCGATTCTCATCTGGAGTGCCTTCTGTGTGGAGTTTGCATGTCCTCCCCATGGTCGAGTGACATCTAAAGACATGCAGGTAGGTGCGTGCATGAATGGGTGTGCCTTCTTTGAAGGTTGGGCATCAAACTGGCAACTCAGCACCATAAAAATCCACTGCCAATCATTAGTGGACCGAAGTTCCACTGTGGAGACCCCTAACCAGGAAAAGCTGAAAGACTCTCACTGCTGTTTGGCACTAAGCTTAGTTGCATGCTTATTGTATGCAGTGTTGGACATTCTAGTCTTCCTTCACTTGTCTGCATTTTAGCATCCAGATGACGATTGGCTTATACTTTCACTGCTGACACCCTAGTGGATGATGGTATTTGATGTCCATTGTGTACTGTAGTGGCTGTATTCCCCATTTAATGATCTCTGATACATGCTTACCATCAGTAATAGTCCTTTTGTTATGACTGCTACACAGTTTGCAACATCTCAGTGCTACTTTGTGCATTGGTACAGACAGTGGCGGCTGGTGACTTCAAATCAAAGGGGGGCTGCAGGAGACAGCTGAATGGGTGGGGTCAATGGGAAGGGGTGCGGCCAACCAGAAAGGGGAGGAGCTATACTCAAAACCACAAAAACTAACTAAATACACTGCCCTGGGTGCCAACTGTCATTATGAGAGTCCAATCAAGAAAAAATGAAGTGCAGAAGAATAAAAATATTTCAATGCATTGGCTGCATGACAGCTTACTTAATATCTAGATGGAAACAAAAAGATTGTGAGGCATGAAAAAATAAATTACTTTTTAAATACATTAATGGAATGCCAGTCAAAATCAAGTATAAGAAAAACAAGCAGCACTCAACTCAAACCACTTCTTGCACTGCAGTTCTAATTATAATTTATACTCATCTTTATTAAAGTACCAAGTAACATGCTGAAAGTAGAAATCTCTGATGCCCCCACTTGTATAAATGTTTCTTATCCAAAAAAAGACCTGCTGCCAGAGAACTATCTACTTGTTTCATGGGGAAAACATGATCAAAGTAAAAAATGAAAAGTAAACAAGAAATAAGCTCAAGATACATTGCTTAAAAGGATTACTGTACAGGTTATGGACTGCACAATTGGCATTCTGTTTAGTTTATGGGTAAAGCCTGCAGAGATGACTGGAAGTCTCCCAGTGTAATGAGCTTCTTAAAATAATGTAATCCTATCCTTTATTACAAATACTATCATAAGCATTTCAATACCCGAGGCTTATGCATTATCTAGTTACGTATTCTCTACATGGCAACAACAGAAAGGCTTTCAATGTTGGCAATTCTTTAACAGTATGCTTATTAAAGCTTACTTGCATCTTACAATCTCAGTCAAGCTTACCTGATGATGGTCATTAAAGTATTGCTACTTAAACACAGAGCAACATGCACTTTAAGTAATAAGCATAAATCAACAGTACAAAAAATATGACAGAAACCAGACCACTCTGCAAAAATCAAGGACAGATGAAAAGGCACTCTAGTACTTGTGTCTACCTTGGATGGGGGGGGGGGGGGAGATACTCTGCACATTTACACTGCATAACTACTCCTTGCCTTGCTTCGACACATCCAGAGTCACTACATGGGAGAGTGGGGTGCAACAAGTATGTCAAAATTTGAAATGTCTCTGGCTGTCTGTGATGGCCCTGACACATTTGTCATAACTCTCAACCTCAGAGCAAGAAATCTGGACAAAGCCATACAAAGAAGTGAGACAAAGGCCCAAAAATAAGGACAATTTTTAAAATATTGCTCTTATAAACTTAGAAAAATAATAGAATAGGTCTTGCATTAGTATGAATTTTCTGAAGGGTATGAAATCTGAAACTCAAATGTCTGTCATTATTTTCTAACTTCAGTCTTTAATGATGTCACTAATTTGTCAAAAAAAAACATGAAAAATGAACCAAAAATGTGATGTAAAAATATAAAATAGCCACACAAAACAGCTGGGAACCTGTCAAAGAAGGGACACTTTAATATTAGTACTGTTAACTTGAGTAGCTGACAAAATAAAAGAATCTGCATGCATTTCTGAAATAAAAAGTAATCTGTAACTGATTATTTCAGTTATTTCTTAATTGTAAACCCTCCATGTTTTCTTCCAAAATTGCTATTTTGCGGAGGGAGTATTAGGGGGAAGAGCAACATTTTGAGCCAAAATCAGGGACATTTGAGAGGTTTGGCTATGCCTAATTCTGTAAAACAATTTATTTGCATGTACCTCTCAACCTGTTAATGCAATAAATCTTGACAAGGCCAAATATATTGGGGGAACAGATAAACAGTACTAAAAATGTATCTTGTATAAACTGAGGCAGTTGATAGAACAACAGGTCTTACTTTAGCATGCATTTTTCTGAAGGTTATTAAGTCTGAAACTCAGTGTGTCATTATTTAGTGACTTAATTCCTAAATGATTTTGTCAGAAAAGAAAACCACACATTTTATGATACCAAAAATAAGAAGCAAAAATCTATTTATTCTTTGAAAATCTGGACAGTTGGGAGGTATAGTTCAGCTGGGGCTGTCTAAGTTTGCCACCCTTCCCCCTCACAAAATCATGGAGCCTCCCCCTGCAGCCATTCCAATGATCCATTACTTGGCTATTTAACTCCATTTACCATAAACACTAATGTGCATACTGATTTACTTCTATGATGATTTGGACTTCATTTGAAAGTTTTATTTTGCATTTTACAGCACAAACACTAAGACATCTGCTAGCATTAAAATTTCTCTGCAGTTGAAACTCACATTCATTGAAACAGCATTGAAACCCACATTCAAAGAAAATACATTTTACCAGTGCAGATAAAGATTAATTCTGGGCTGTTTTCAAATCATAGGCCCCTTGCATATGAAACATACATGTGCTCTTTGATACACCTTCCTATTGTTTTGAACATTTTTCCAGTAAACAATGACATAAAATGCATGCACCAATAATGACAAAACTGCCCAGTTCAGAACATTTCCATCATAATTCTACTCAAACTTCTACAGTCCACCATTATCAGTAAATATGCACAATTCTACAGTCCACCATTATCAGTAAATATGCACAATTCTGCAGTCCACCATTATCAGTACATATGCACAATCTCTGAAGCAAAAAAGTCATCTAAATAATTCCACATTAAATAAATCTGCAACTAATTTAGAGGTTGTTGCTAGCAAACACCTTTATATATCATGGTTTCATTGAAAAATAAAGCGTCTGATGCCCCTGAGGAATAAATTGCCTATATTACATTAAAAATGATAAGCTAGTAATATTGCAATAGGAAATGGATGTCAAACTGATAACAGGCTCATATTTAGTATCTTAACTTTTTTCAGTACGGCAGCATTCACCCCTTGTGGGAGTAGAACCAACAACCTTCTGCTTAGGCCATCCTTTCCCCTGATTCTGAGAGTCAGGTAATAGGGAGTGGCCCACACTGATGTTCCTGTAGGACAACCTACCCTCTCCTTATGCAAAGGATCCCCATTCCTCCTTGGTGACTTGCTAAGCTCCACAAATGTGACTTTCCAAAGGAAGATTTGGCAGGTGCCTCATGGTCTCACAGTCTGCTTAGGCTCATACTCCATGGGTGAGGCACCTCATGTTCCTGCTGGGTGTCACCAAAGTGGCAGTCCTGAGTTACCTCCCTACTCCCCAGGATAGGCAAACCAGCAGTGGACAGTCATGCCAGTCTTACTCAGCCAGCTCCCACGGGTACCTGAGCTGGTAATTGAACTTAAATAGTCTACAACATAGTCAGAATTTTATTCTTCCTTGACATGGAGACAACATATCCAATAACTTCTGAGTTAACCATTACTGTCACTTCACTCTCAGAATTGCTTTCCTAAACAGTGGATGTCTGCTGAGTAATACTGGTTTGTATAACTGATGTGTTGCTGCGACTCCATGCTAGGTATTGAAGACAAATGGCTAAAACCAAGCTGCTCTTCACCCTTTCCAAATAAAAGGAGTAGATTTTGGATAGGATTCAGAAGATGGGCACTCTTGATGAGTGTCTCCCCTTAATCTACTTTTAGAAAGAGCACTCCAAACAAAATCTTCATAAATAATTAATTAGGTGGTTTGTCATGCTGTTGTAAACTTCAACATTTTTATTTTTATGGTTTATTTTATCATTTGCTGTGATCTGTGTCTGAGTGTTTTTAAGTAATGCTTATAATGGTGCTTGGTAGATAAGCACATAAATAAACTTGAACTTGTACAGTCTTTCAGTGCTGAGAATGCCAGCGGTCTTAGTAAACTGACATTTATGGCTGGTTGAGGAACAATGAATTAAAATATAATACTGTAAACTGATGAAATGTGATCACCACTGTGCTGCCTCTCTATTAGTTGTGCAAAATTATTAACATGCACTGGAAATGTCAGCATGTGGCTGTGAGTTGAAGGGGAGCCAGACATGTGGCCCAGCACTGTTAAGTTGTACTAGCCTGGCAGTTTATCTCCTTTAGCACATATTTCAGAATCATTATTCTGCACTAATGGGTGGGATCTCAAAGCATTATTGCTTAAAAAGTAAACCTTTTTCTAAGTGGTCTGCCATCTTCTCACCTGTCAGGGTTCAGGAAAAGAGGCAATACCTCAATCACCCTGGTCTCATTGATACTCAAAGTATTCCAGAATGTGTTTATTGCCTTTCCCACACTGAAACTTTAAAGCAAGAGCATTCACAAGTGATCTGTTTTAAACTTCGCCCTTTCATCTAGTGAGTAACATCAGTCAATATGAGACTGATACATCAAAGAGTGATTTCTGAGCTGCTTCCACCCAGTAACAGAGCGATGGAATATTATATTTGAAATATGAGAGGGCTTGTCACATGTGGGCTCAGTGGGAAGAGAGATGGAGCTTAAAACCTTAAAAAAAAGATAAGGTTATGTAGTCCCAGAGAATCCACGCAATTAAAAAAAAATTGAACAGAGCTACAGAATCAATATGCTGCTATTTTAGGGAGTGCATGATGTATAATCACTTGAAAAATATTGTGTGGAGCTGCACAAAACAAACAAATTGCAAGAGCTAGTCACCCACAAGATCGATATGTATAGCGATCGCATCAAAACGCTAAACGATCATTCCTTTACATAAAAGGAGGACTTTGAACATAAATTATCCACTCCAGACAATCACAGTCCTGTGTTCACTCTGCACACCGTGTATATGCACAAGGAAGCAAGTTAGCAACCAAGTTTTACTATTTACCCTATGCTAAGAAATCTGTTAACAGCTCAGCAGTCCGAGTCTTGACATGTCTTTTTTCAAGCCTCTATTTACAGATATAAGAAAAAAACACACACATACACACGCACACACACACACCTTTCTTCCCCCGACCATATATTCAAACACACACCATTAAATTCAATGCTTCAAGCACACACAATAAATTCAAACGTTCAAACCCACACCATTTAATTCAATGCTTCAAGCACACACAATAAATTCAAACGTTCAAGCACAAGCACACACAATAAATTCAAAAGTACATGATTAATCTGACACACTTACCTGTCCGTTCTCCATACATCCGATTCCCGCGCACGTACATCCAAACACTCACTGCCCGCGAGATCCAAAACCCCAAGATCTTCCCGACCGACGAGAGATTCCAGACTGCTGGTGTTGCAGTCCGGCCTCGACGTGTTTTCCCAACGAGTCTATGCAGTTTAGAACTGCACAGACCTCTCTTCATGATTCCCTATCAGGACTGCCGGACTGCCTGGAGCATGCGCATAAGAGTCGCAGTAGTCTGGACTACTGCGCATGCGCGAAGTCCGCAAATTTTTAAAAACTTTTTTTTTCTTTTTTTTCCTTTTTTATTTATTGTTTTCAGTTGAGGGGGCTGCAGTCCAGCAGTCCAATAGCACGGGCCACCCCTGGGTACAGATGTATTTTGAGGTGCACCATGAAAGATATGCACCCCTGGCCTGTGTGTCATTTTTCTTTCACCCATGTTGTATAGTCCATAAGTGTGCTGTCTATGCACCTTACCTATCCTTTTTATATTACCAACATTTGTCCATCATGTCTTGTGATATTTGTTATATGTTTGTACCCACACTTTTCACTATCTCCTCTTTCTATGTCTTTTCCACTCCATCTATTGTCCCCCCCAAAAATGTTGCTTATTCCTGCCAAAAAAAATAAATGAATAATGCCCATGCTCCTCTGTCTCTGCTTCTGACTTTTTTTTCCCATCATCCCTTTTGGGTGCCCCTCTTCTTTGCCTTCAACCTATATATGCTTTTCTATTACCCTATTTCCTATTGCTGATCTACATTTGTCTTCAGTTAGTAATTTCCATGTTTTACTGACAGGTTCCACTGAGCTTACATACCTTCCTAGATGTGCATTCATATATATATATATATATATATATATATATATATATATATATATATATATTACTTTTTGGACAAGTTTTCCTTGAATACATTTTGTGCTGACATCACAGATTTTTTGTTCTGTTGACATTGCATTTTTTCTGTTTTGACTGGGGCACATTTTCATATGACTTGGCTTGCCACAAAGCTTGCACAGAACTTAGCCCAATCTGTCGAGTTCTAAGCAGTTTATCTATCTGGCCCCTTGTCTGTGTTCTCTGGAAAGTGATACAATAAACTGAAAAAAGCAGCTCTCTTTTATTTGTAGAAGTAGTTAAGTGTTTTAATTTTCCTGAACATTGTTCAATTAACCTTCTTAGTCAAAATGTCATAGTCTGGTTCATGTGTAATTTCAACCAGTAACCTAATTTAAAATTGTCCTTAAAACAAGTGGACATTATCTTGTATGTAAAATAAATAATATATTTAAAAATATCTATGACTAGAAAATCATCCAATGTGAAAGCAATAGATATTTCTGTAGTATCTGGTATCAACTGAGATCATTTGTCTGAGCAACATGGTCACACAACTTTTTTTTTTTAAGTTCTGTATTGTAAAAATCTTGCTTCCACCAGATATGTTATTAGCCCCTTAAAAAGTCAAAGCAAACCATTATTTAAATTACAGAAATGATGTTGTTAGTCTGGACCAAAATAAAAAGAGCCAACAGATTAACTTTTGCAAATGAACCAGGAAAAATGTTCTCCACTGTAACCTTGTTTGACCCCTCTCAGTCTTGAGCGTAATGCAAATTAATCAGGTAGCTGAAATGTCATTTTTCTATTAACATTAAGTCATGCCCTCTTAAAACACATGAATATTTATGTAGCTTTGGTAAAAGTGGTTTAGATAATAAGAAGGATCACGTTAGATGTGTGTGGTTTATTTTCCTTACATAAGCATCTTTTCATGGCCAGCAGACAAGTCTGACATATTCACTAACCTTCTATAAAGCAAAAAACAAGGCGAGTCAGAGGGTAGGCATTTGTAATCAACTTCATAAATTATTCAACAAATATCAATGCTTATGAAGCACTTTTCATTTCTAGCAACTCCTTATTTCTGTTTGTCAGGTTGCAGTAAGTGACAAGGTTATTGCATTTTGCGCATAAAACTCAAAGAGTTCCAACTGGACAGCTAGTGAAATATTTATCAGAATCTTAAATGTGTGTGGAATGTATTGAAAGTGGAGTTCTGAAAAAGAAAATAAACATTCTGCATCAGTGATGCTAAAGTCAAGTTCAGTGTTTCAGATGAATAAAACTCTGTGGTCCCGATTCCTAAAGATCAGTGCATCTCTGTGGACTGAGTTGAGTATGGTGCAAGAAAGCTGCCAAGCAATGAAATGATTAAATGTTATTTAGTGTGAAAGTAATATACATGTGAGCTGTGTTCTCTGAGCATCAAAAGAGAAAACAGAAGTTCTGTTAACTGGACACAATGACAAAGGCTACAAGGTAGAAACAAAGTATGCTAAAAGAAAAACTTGAAAGGAAACAGCAGTCTATTTTGGAAATAGTATACTTAAATAAAATTGCACAGGGATATGTTACAGATAGTAAACAAAGAGTCTTTCTGTTTTATAATGAAGATGCATACCTGAAACAAAGGCGACATACTCAGTTACATATGTGGAATATGTAGCAGACAGAATAAGTACATACTTGTAATACATTTGGTGGATATGCAGATATGTTCAATATAAGAATGGAGCAGATTCTGCAGGGTAATTGGGGACATTAAAAAATGGTGATGTGGTAAGCCATACTACAGCCCCAGCATGGCAGTATGTAGGTACCTAAAAGATAATGTGGGAGAGATGTGTGATAGGAGCACACACACCACACAATGCACACATCCCAAGGGATGTGAAAGATGGGACAGGAGAAACTGGTGATAGTAAATGGGGTGACATACCAGTAACAAGAGCAATAAATATCAGAGGGAGAATCTGAAGGGCAAGAAACAGGCCTATGTACTGTTTACAATCAAAAAATAGTACCTTGGGGGTGCAACCTTCTCTTGGTACACCGTGCCAACAAATGCAATATAATGCACCAGTATATATGAAATCATTGATGACGTACTGTTAAATGTGTGAGAACCTTACTCAGGGATCAGGAATATATGATGGCAAGAAATGTGGATCAATACATGTCCAAAAGAGGTATGAAAGCACAGACACACGTATGTATAACTGAACACATGTTGTAATTGTGCAGCTCTAGACTTACACACAAGTGGCATAGACTACAAGTAAGAAAAATCAAGACGCATGTAGGATCACAAAGACATCAGGAAACAGCCACCAACCCTACAGGCAGGAGTCACATATCTGTCTAGTAAGCCACCATGCAACTAAAAGTACTGCTATCATGTATACCAGTGTTCTGCCAAGGTACCAGCAAAACACTCCTGCTGCAGCAGAGATTCACCACTGTGTAAACACTAGAAACTGCAAGTAAATGCTACTAAAATGAAAGAACACCATATGCCATCTATGGACGTTAATCATGGCCGCTAAATGTAAAGCACAGTTGCATACTATTACCATCCCTGATATGCTGCTGCTAGTTGTACCAGTGCAACATACACAATGGTATCTATTACAATTTTGCACACTATGCATATGGTGATGTAGGGCTAGGTGACTACAACACCGTATATGTACAGCAATGTTATATGTTACTTCTGACACCATGAAGATACGATATACATGCATGCCAAATAAGGTTACTTGTCCCATTTGCATAATATGCACATAGGTAATGTACACCTGTGTTACTGTACTGCCAAGGGTGGTGTAAACAAGTTATCAGCTACCTATAGAAACCTAAACTGCTGATACAGCTAAATACAGCTGCAGGTTTCCAGAACAATGGTAACAGATTTGTGCAGTCACACATCACATATGAATTTACACTTGCCACTTCTTTTTCTATCATATGTATAAGCAATGATGTTGATGTTAGAATGTGACTGATTGAGTACAGAACATCTAATGCACAAGAGCCATTATGAAGGATATGTACATGGTATGTGAGGTATTGAAATAGGTTGGCAAAGAAGAAGTGGGATTGTCAGAGAGATGAAGAAAGTAGACAGGAGTATAAGGAGATGATGTGCATGGCAAAGAGAGAGGTGGTGAAGGCTAAGGATAAGGCATATGAAGAGTTGTATGAAAGGTTGGACACTAATGTGGGAGAAAAGGACCTGTACCGATTGGCTAGACAGAAGGACCAGACTAGGAAAGATATGCAACAGGTAAAGGTGCTAAATGATAATGAGGGAAACATACTCACAAGCGAGGAGAGTGTGTTGAGAAGATGGAAAGAGTACTTTGAGGGGTTGATGAATTTAGAGAATGAGAGGGAGAGAAGGTTGGATGATGTGGGGATAGTGAATCATGAAGTGCAGTGGATTAGCAAGGAGGAAGTAAGGATAGCTATGAAGAGAATGAAGAACGGAAAGGCTGTTGGTCCAGATGACATACCTGTGGAATCATGGAGGTGTTTAGGTGAAATGGCAGTAGAGGTTCTAACCAGATTGTTTAATGAAATCTTGGAAAGTGAGAGGATGCCTGAGGAATGGAGAAAAAGTATTTTGGTACCAATTTTTAAGAATAAGGGTGATGTGCAGAGCTGTAGTAACTACAGAGAGATTAAATTGATCAGTCACAGCATGAAGTTATGGGAAAGAGTAGTGGAAGCTAGGTTAAGAAGGGACGTGATGATTAGTGATCAGCAGTATGGTTTCATGCTGGGAAAGAGCACTACAGATGCGATGTTTGATCTTAGAATGTTGATGGAGAAATACAGAGAAGGTCAGAAGGAGTTGCAATGTGTTTTTGTAGAATTAGAGAAAGCATATGACAGGGTGCCTAGAGAGGAGTTGTGGTATTGTATGAGGAAGTCGGGAGTGTCAGAAAAGTATGTAAGAGTGGTACAGGATATGTATGAGGGTAGTGTGACAGCGGTGAGGTCTGCGGTGGGAGTGATGGATGCATTTAAGGTGGAGGTGGGGTTACATCAAGGATCAGCTCTGAGCCCTTTCTTATTTGCAGTGGTGATGGACAGGTTGACAGACGAGATCAGACAGGAATCCCCGTGGACTATGATGTTTGCAGATGACATTGTGATCTGTAGTGAGAGTAGGGAACAGGTGGAGGAGATCCTGGAGAGATGGAGATATGCGCTAGAGAAAAGAGGAATGAAGGTCAGCAGGACTAAAACAGAATATATGTGAGTGAATGAGAGGGAGGACAGAGGAATGGTGAGGATGCAAGGAGTAGAGGTGGCGAAGGTGGATAAGTTTAAATACTTGGGATCAATAGTTCAGAGTAACGGTGAGTGTGGAAGAGAGGTGAAGAAGAGAGTACAGGCAGGATGGAGTGGGTGGAGAAGAGTGTCAGGAGTGATTTGTGACAGACGAGTACCAGTAAGAGTGAAAGGGAAGGTCTACAAGGGGGTAGTGAGACCAGCTATGTTATATGGGTTGGAGACAGTGGCGCTGACAAAAAGGCAGGAATTAGAGCTGGATGTGGCAGAGGTAAAGATGTTAAGATTTGTACTGGGTGTGACGAGGGTGGACAGGATTAGGAATATGTATAATAGAGGGTCAGCTCAGGTTGGAAGGTTTGGGACAAAGCCAGAGAGGCAAGATTACATTGATTTGGACGTGCTGAGGAGGGATGCTGAGTATAATGGGAAAAATGCTAAGGGTGAAGCAACCAGGTAACAGGAAAAGAGGAAGGCCTGAGATAAGGTTTATGGATGTGGTGAGAGAGGACATGCAGGTGGTTGGTGTGACAGAGCAAGATGCAGAGGACAGGAAGAAATGGAAACAGATGATCTGCTGTGGCATCCCCTAATGGTAACAGCCGAAAGAAGATGATGATGATGTGAGGTGTTCATAATGTGGCATCTGCAGCTGAGTGTCACACATCCATGTGGGAATGTGTGAGCAAATACATCACATGGACCAAGTGCTGAATACAATTGGCTAAGCACTAGCACATATGCTGTGGTATATGATGACTCTATGTTCAATGGATGTGTAACTGGTTGTAAGATATATTTATGTATAAACAAAACTCACAAAATACTGTGTGATAGTATTACATTTCTAGTAAACATTGGTGCATCAATACTTAAAAAAGTATTTAATGCACTCAGATGTACAATCATAGAGACCTAAGGCAAAAGACATCATGGCTGCAAAAATGTGGCACAACAATCCTGAACATGTGTGGGAAGGGAAACATAGAAATGCATGTGGAGAAAGAAAATGTCACATCAGACATTTATAACACACATTGTAGTACATAACCTTAAGAGCACTTGCTAATAATGAGAGTGAAACATGTGACTGTGTAAAAAGGTATTGTGAGGAAAAATGTGTCAACAGGTGCAAATGACACACAAAATTGCTGTGGTGTAATTCAAGCATAATCTACACAATGACAGGTTGTGTGGAATGGGTTCATATTACATTATCGAACTTCCAAAGGTCGAACACCAGATGTTTGAACTTGTAAGATCGAAATGTAATAACATCAAAACATCAGAACAGTGAATTTTTTCCCAGGGAAAAAAAATTGCTGTTCCAAAAAACACACACACAACACAAGCACACCAAAAACCTTATAAGCCTACACTAAATCTTACATACACAACTACCTATGTTCTAACCTTAACCCAAACCCTAATGCTAAAGTGTGTCACTATCGCACACTTACCTTACTCGCACCCTAACCCTAAAGTCCATCACTATCGCACACTTACCTTACCCGCACCCTAACCCTAAAGTCCATCACTATTGCACACTTACATTACCTGTGCCCTAACCCTAAAGTCCGTCACCATCGCACACTTACCTTACCCACACCCTAACCCTAAAGTCCATCACTATCGTACACTTACCTTACCCGCACCCTAACCCCAACATCCGTCACAATCACACACTTATCTTAACCTGTTCTGTAACTTTTGCACCACAGTGGAGAAAATGTGGAAGCCGCAGCAATGCCCAACCAAATTCTTTCCCTGGGAAAGAATTCGGACTTCCGTGGCTTCGACATTTTCACCTTTCGAACTTCCAGGTTCGAACTTCTGGTGTTCAACCTTCTGGAAGTTTGATTAGGTAATAGGAACCCGTGTGGAACATACTTCGAAAACATAAACATGATCTGTAGAACTTTGATGAGGACAAGTGGTCAATGGGGCTACATAAACACACAGTCATGTAAACAGTGCATATGTACATCTGTAACATGGCACAGTACAACATGGTAGAATGCTTTAAATCATGGGAAATGTAATCTTTGGGAAAGCATGACTTACTGATGTGAGAAAATACACAGGAGTTAGTGGCATGCTCACAAACTCAGGGGTGTAGAACATGGTCAGTGTATTTATGATGCAGATATTACTCCAATTACCACAGCAGTACTGCATGCCCTTGATAGATATGTGGCCCATCATACATACTCACAGCAGAAAAGGGATGAAACACTCCAGCATTAACTACTATCACCAATGCAGGTGCAAATGTTCGGGTGAGAGAGGAAAATAAAAGGAGATATGTCTGCACTGAGCACTATACACAGTGTGAAGCAATGCAGACACATATCACACCCTAACATCATTATCATTTAACAGGTACATATATACTTTCTATTTGACAGCTACTTCAAAACAGGCAGGACTCAATTGTAGCCATTTGCTACTGTGGTGAATAACATCTCAAGTGCTCCTCAGAACAGATACAACTGAGAGACATAAATAAGTGGCAATGCTGTACTGCTGTACATATCAGTGCTGTCATACTACATACATCTACTATTTATTAATATAATGTATGCATTTGTCAAAGGTAATGTCAAAAAAGATGTCTCCAAATGACAATGTATTGACCTGCAGAGGATTGTCATTCTTGAATTTGAGTAACACTATGCAATGTCCTGCACAGGACAAGAGGTTGGCATGTCACAAACATTGAAAGGCATCAGGCATGTAGAACAAATGGTAATATGGCAAAGGATACCCTAGGAGAAAGCCTGTGACATAATATCAGGGAAAATTAAGAGTACAATTGTCATATGGCAGAACGTGCACAAATATGTGCCATGACATTAATAATGATAACCTATCTGGCTATTACATGCATATTATGTTAAACATAGGAAGAACACAATGATTATACTTAATTCCCTGAGGGACATTCCTGGTAGGGCCAAATCACATGGATGAATTCCTTGGTGCTGTCCCAGCAGAACTCACACATGGCACACTCAATGTCCCTGCAGACATCACCTATCATCAAGTGCATTTAAATGTAGAACACATCTGTGATGACCTTCATCTTCTTGTCCCACAAATTGTCTTTTCTTGGTGAGGCACAGTGTCAATGATCAGCATGACTGACCGAATGAGATGATCCTGGCTAATCAGATAACACTGCTCTCTCCTCCTTGGATTTGTACTCCTCTCTCAGGGGTGAGACACAACTTTTCCAGTGTCATCAGTCATTAGGTGGGCTGTCACATCTTGAGGACTCTATAAGGTGCAATGAGTAAACCACATCATTATGCAATACAACAGTCTATAGATCAACATAGGGCATGAAGAGCAACTCCCATACTGAGCAATGACTGCTACATATTAACATCAATCGCTTATGATAGTCACCATTGTCATGGGTTAGGCACCACTATGAATGTCATGCAGGATATGATGTATGAATCTCAAGTGTGATATCCTGGTTACATTTTGCAATGATTTCTTACAAATAAAATGTGTTTGAGACAAACAGAAGAAATATGAGGAGCACCAGTGGACATTCAGGCTAAGTGGGCAGTTGAGAAGTAGGCACAAAATGCATTAAAATTCAGTACACATGAACAGTCCATGCAGATCTGAATGCAGGACACAGATACACAGAAATATGTCATGGCTTATGTCATATATCTACATAGAACCATTACATGTGCTTTGTCAGATCATTAGAGGCATACAAAGTTCACAGTCAATATGCAAAAAAGGTCTGGTAATGCTAGTTACACTACAGCAGCAGCAGCACTGATGTCGCTCTACACAGTAAATGTAATATCTTAGAATTCACATTTGTGATCCGCACTGAATAGTAGTGTGCACATGTCATATACTCAGGTGCACACTGGTATGCGCTGTACCTATTGGAGTACCACAGTGGTATGACCTGGTCTAGCAACCCACTCTCAAGTGTAAATTCTAGTTCAAAACATAATGGCCTTTGATACATAATAACTGATCATAAGTACAGTCATACATGTGTGGAGCAGTACATACCTGTGGGAAGAATTAAACTAAGTAGACCTGTGACAAAGTGCAAAGTGCACCAGCAGTGATATGTTCAGGTCACTGTGGGCAAGAATAAGTCTACTGTTGATACTATCTGTGGCAATGAAGCATTGCAATATATTCACACATCTGCTTTCAGCATGTCCTAAGGTATTAAACTGCCAGAATATAAATAACTGCATCTTACCCAGATATCCAACTGTACCATGCATGTAAAATTCCTGATTTGACTGTAATGCACATCCCTTACCACATCAGACTGCATTAAAAACTCTGTAAGGCAACAAAGAGAACAACTTGGTTCCATGTCACATAGTACATAAAATACAAGCTGTGCCACATCTCGGATCATGTGGCCCAGGCAGGTATGACCCTAACCCTGAGCAGTATTCTACTATCACATAGAATGATGCCACAGTACGAACAGAAAATAATTGACTTCAACAATTGGCTAAGTATCTGGTGTCATTCTAAGGGGATCCAGTGTTTGTCTGCCTGGGATGACATGATAGACAGAGCTTGATGCTTTGCCAGAGACGGCCTGCATCTGTCACCCCTGGGGTTCTGGCTACTGGCTAAGGCTGTTGCCAACCCCATAGGACCTTTTTTAAGCAGTGTTTCAAAGACCAAACTTCCACCATAACAGCTACAAACAAATGCAGTCTGAGGGTCATGCTGCTCAATATTAGAAGTCTAAATCTCAAGATGCACTCGCTCGAAGCTCTCCTCAAAATGGAGAATGTCGACATCTGTACTGTAGCAAAGATGTGGTTCAAAGAGGCAGAAAGCACCCCTGTGCTCCTAGGCTAGAACTCATTCCATACCTTCTGATACCAGAATATGACCAAAAGCTCCACAGATGGTGGTGTCTCCATATTCATAAAGGATATGCACACCTTCAGACTAGCAGCCCAGCATAATGCATCCAAGATACTCCAGGTACAACTAAAAATGGGTAAGATGGTGATACAAGTCATAACCTGCTACAGAACCCCAACCATGTCCCTTGACTCTCACTCTATGTTCCTAAGCACCCTGGAATCTATCAAGGTCCAGCCAAATACTCTCAAACTGAGTGACTTCAACTACCCTTCCATCAACTGGGAAAGCTATTCAAGTACCAGTACACTGGCCCAATGCTTCTTGGAGTTCATCAGTTCCAATACCCTGGACCAGCTCATTCCAACCCCCACTAGAGGAAGCAACATCCTCGATCTGGTTATCATCTACAAGGGAGACCATTGCTCCACACCAATAGTCAATTCCTCCCTGGTTAATTCTGACCACAAACTAATCACCATGGAAATCTCCATCTCACCTACAACCCCGCAAAGGTGACCACCCTGAAAAACTTCTTCAAAGCTGACTTTGGGCTCCTAAAACAGAGGTGGCTAACATCTCAGCACCTATGCCAATGGTAAATAGTTGCATGGCTGCCGAATCATAGACCAATGCACTGTACAAGCATGTACACAAATGTATGTAACTTGCAATAGCAAATAGAACCAAGATGCTCTCCTCCAAAAATGGAAGCCAATCTGGTAGCCCTCAGCCATCAATAAACTCTACAACAGAAGGAAGAAACTGTTGCAGAAAAAAGTGAAGTCACAGGACTGGAAAAACTCCCTTATCTGCCTCAACAAAAATTTGAGATCCCTTATCAAATCTTGTAAAGCCAGTTATGAAGGCAGAATTGTGGCTGACACCAAAAACAACCACAAAGCCTTCTATAGCTATATCAAGAACCTTCAAGGCAATACCCAGATTTGTTCAGAGTTATTGCACAATGGTACCTCCTATACTAAGCCAACAGATATAGCCAACATACTGGCCAATAGATTCAGTGCCAACTTTACCCCTCCCCCCCAAAAGGCCCTATCACAATACCAGATGAAAGCCTGGTACCCAACATTTCTGCAGCACAGGTAAAATATGCATTGCCCAAAGCCAAGAATACAGCATTCATGGGACCTGATAATATCCCTGGCTGCATTCTACATGAGCTATAAAATGAACTGGCACCACACCTTAGTGCTATGTTCATCACAGCCTTTCCTCAGGCTTTGTCCCTACTGAATGGTGCACTGCTACAGTCATCCCTCACCATAAAATGGGAGTGACTAAAGACCCTGGGAACTATTACCCCATTAGCCTGACGAGTCTGACATGTAAAGCTATGGGGTAGCATCATCATGGACCTACTTAACAAAGATGTAGGCAGTCTTCATACTCTTGACCCCTCACAGTTTGGCTTTATCAATGGTAGATCCTGCCTGCTGAACCTGGTTGACTTATTTGAGGCAGTCACCAAGGCTGTGGATGAGGGTAAAGCAGTGCATACAGCCTTCCTCAACCTGGCCAAGGCCTTTAATACCAATCCCCACTCAGATATCAGTGATAAACTCACCAAACTAGGATCAATCCTTATATCACTAGGTGGGTTGCAAACTGGCTCACAGACAGGACCCACAGAGTGAAAGTTGCGGACTCCATGTCAGACTGTTGACCACAAGTGGAGTCCCACAGGGCTCAGTGCTGGGCGCTCTCCTGTTTGGCATCTACTTCTCAGAAGTCTAGGCCAACACAGAGGGACTCTGGCTGACCAAGTTTGCCGATGACTACAAGTTAGGTGTCATTATTAACTCCCCAAGTGATGCAGACATCCTACAAAAGGGCCTTACTGAGACCAATGACTTGTGTTGGTGCCATGGCCTTAAGCTTAACTCCAAAAATGCATTATCATTCCCTTTGGATAAAACTCAGTTCCCACTAATTACCATGCTGCTGGGAGCCCACTGAGCACTGAAGGAGCTATAAGAGATCTGGGCACCCGAGTCAACAGCGACCTTACCTTTGACCACCGCATTGCCACTATGGTCAGAAAGTCCTTCTATGTGGCACACCTCATAACCAAAGGTTACACATCCAGGAAGAAAGAGGTCATCATCCCTCTCTACTCATCCCTCATTAGACCAATCATCGAATATAATGCCCCATTTGGCATGTACCTGACCAGACACCTACAACAACTGGAGGGGCCACAAAAGTACCTCACAAAAAGGATCCTAGGTCTTAAACACATGTCCTACATGGACAGACTCAAGAAATTTCAGCTACTCTCAGTCTCTTATTGTCTATTTAGAGGTAATCTTTGTTTGACTTACAAAGCCTTGTCAGACCCAACCCTACTTGAAATGCTACACCTAAAGAAATCCCAACCCCCTACGCCACAGACTCCAGAGATCACAACCTCATTACCACAATCAACAGAACATGCTGGAGGGACAGGTTCATCACCCAGAGACTGCCCATACTCTGGAATAAGCTTCCCATTCATGTTAAGCAGAGCATCTTACAGGCCCTCTTCAAGAGAAATCTCGATAAATGGACGGGTAACAGAAAGTTCATCCCAGGGATCACTCCAGTTGCCTTAGTAGATAGAGGCACTGGGAATTAACATCGGCTGGCATGGCACCAGGGCAATTAGCCTAGTGCAAACCTATGAACCTATGAACCTATCAGTACTAACCACATTCTATCTATTGGAGTATAACGTGACTTGGTGCTATACCAGCATAGGTGCATAGCATCCATCACACTGTAACACACTGTCTGCGTAACAGTTGTATGTACCTACGATGTCCAGATTTTGATGCAGTAGTTTAGTATAGTGACAGTACTGTAAGATTATTAACCAAGACATAGTGTCATGCATCAAGAAGGAAGCACACAAGCAACATGTGATAACAAACATACAATTCACACAAGTCTTACAATCTGTCTGCATGACTAAATGCAACATGATCATTGTATACTCAAGATGTGCATGCACATATAGACAACAATAGAAGGCCAATGAAATATGATGTTGTACAAGTGAAATATGTATGTGGTGGGATGGTAGGCTTCTTAGGGAACAGAAAATACAGCAAGCAGTCAATTTAACCAGTACTGTTGCACAAAGGTAAGACATGCATATCCATTAGCATCTACCATGGGATAATAGTAACAATATTCAGCATGGTGTGTAACTGCTGAGAATCAATTTCTCATCTACTTTCAATGTATATACTCATTTTAACAGATGCAGTTCTCCCTAACACACTTCTTTGTCTGCTTTTCCAGGCAATGCACCCAGTGCCTCATAATTATCTTTTTCCTCAGGTATTAGAAGACAAATGAAATGCTGATTAGCACATATGAAAAAATGTGACATCATCTATAACATATGTAAGGCAATGAAAATATTCTGGAATCACTCATACCTTTGTTTGTGTACAAGGCTTTCCCAAAGCAATGCCAACATTGTCTTATCACCAACATTACAGAGACATACAGCTAATTTTTTGGAAGCAACCATTCATATTATTCTAATTTATACACAATACGTGCTTCACAATGTGTAGTCAGAGTAGCATTCAGTTCTTCACTGGTGTCATCTGCACATAAACAATCATGTTAGTACAACACTTATGCATTAGTTGACTTATACTGTGTTTTCTGAGTAATACTGTCATCTTTATTGAGCCATTTATTGCTTAATACAAAGCCATGCATCCTTATACAATTACTTATTACATGTATTTCTGCAGTCCTACTGGCAGCCCCTGGATTTTAACCTTCACATGTGACAATGTTTACACTAAAGTTGAGAATGACACCTGCTGTACCACACAATGCACTATAACAAAAAAAACTATGAACTTTTTATGTCTTAAGCAGCCATCTTTCTCTCTCTCTCTCTCTCTCTATATATATATATATATATATATATATATATATGTATACACACACACACACACACACACACACACACACACACACACACACACACACACACACACACAGAGACATGCACATATATGCATGCATTTTGGGCCGTATATTATTCCTGTGATTTACTTTGTTTGTATGTGGATATAATACTAGTTACGTTTGACATGTGAAATCTTTGTGTATGGCTGCACAATCAAGCAGAAATCTACTTCAAATCATGCACATGTGTCAAAAAGGTGAGCATGTTAGAATATCAATACGTGATGTATATACGTGATATGTGCATCTAATGATGAGAACACATTTCCAATGGAAATGACATTTAAAGGTGGAGTCCCACATAGTGTTCTGTACACTGCACATCAAAGTATACTTCACTGCAGCATTTTCATGTTCACTCACTACAGTTCCATTATATAAATGTGTGTATACATCTCGGAACTACACTGCAACACCTGTGGTTCAAGGATTTTGGCAATAACTTGCTGAACCGAAATGCCCACCCTCAGGAATGCAGCAAAACACTGATCTGGGAATGGGACATAGGAGCTTTCAATATATACTGTCCTGAAGGGTGTGATTTGTAACTCATGAGGCATGTGCTCAACAATGTCGTCATCATTAATATGTGCCAATACTATAGCAAGACAAAAATGCTCTGTGTATCTATTAATATAAGATTATGTGGTCTCCGTCTTTACAGATGTCACCTTGCAGGCAGCACTGTCTAGTACATAAAGGTTGTATATGTGGAAATGTCTCCATAAAATGTGTAAGTTAGTATTTTTTTAAAATGAAAGTTAACTATTGACACCTCCAATTGCAATGGGACTTACAGCCATATTAAACCACACTACAAATGCTATCTGCATACTGTGTTGGTCACACGGTCACAGTCAGTATCATACATACAACATGACATTTACATGCATATAGGTAATAAATGCCATACTCATATGCACATAATACCTAAATATAGATAAATCTGCATATAAAGCTCATGTTTGTTTATAATGTTTTATTGTCATGAACATAATAAGGAATATGTATGCTTTTATTTCTATCTATTTTATATATAGATATAGATATAGCTATATAACTGTCTGGGAAATATCAAACTGTCAAAAGATTGAATCACAAAGCAGCAATCTTTTTAGAGCAAATTTAAAATAAGTGCTATGCCCACTGCTCTTTGGCATGTACTTCTGAGATATCAAAGCCAATGTTCAAAGGCCTCTGGCTAACTAAGTTTGCAGATGACTGCAAACTGGAAGTAGTCATTAAATCCTCCCAAGACAAGAACACCCTTCAGGGAAATCTAATATTTACAAATGCTTGGTGCCAAAGCCATGGCTTAAAACTCAGTACCAAGACATGCATTATAGAACCTTTTGGGACGTTGGACAGCCCAGGTAACTATGTTATCAATAAAACACCCCTAAAAGTTGATTCAGTAGTCAGGGATCTGGGAATTCATGTAGAATCAGTAGATTTATAAAGCATTTTGTCTTGCTATAGTATTGGCACATATTTGCAGTCATCTATTCATGTAGCACAAAGCCTGTTTTAAGACTCTAGTTAAATAATGACTCTATTGGTCCTGATAAGTCATATTTTATAAACTTCGGGAGGCATCCTGGGATGTTATTGGGGCCGACTGAGGCTGCGTTATTGGCTGTAGTGAGCACTGCCAGAACATGCTCCCAACTTATAATTGGAGGGGTTATGCTTGAGGGTACTTTTGTGGTGATGGTTGGGGTGACAGGGGGTAAAGTTGGAACTGAATTTGTCTACTAATAGATTTGTTATTTCACCAGACTAAGTGAATGTGACCCCATTAACCACCAGTTCAGCACATTGCTGTGTGCTGCGCTTGAGGTTTCTGACATAGCTGAAGAAGGCCTTATGGTTATCTTCCACCTAAGAAGCTATCTTAATCTCAAAGTTGTCTTTACTTGATCTAATTAGCTCTCCTTGTTGCCTATTTAGCTTGATGAGAGAGTTTTTATCTTTATGAGAATTACCCTTCCAGATTATTGCCATATGTTTCCTTTTGTTGTATATCCTGTTTAATATGGGATACAACCAGGGTTGTTTATTTCTGGGACTAGTTCTGGGCTTACTTCTGGGAGGTACAGCAACCTCTATGCAGCCACTAACTTGGTTGTACAGAGTTTCTGAGAGCAATTTAGCATAGGATGCCATATTCTCGGGGTTTGGAGGCTTATTGAATTTTGACAAGCCATCTCATAATTAAAGGTAATTTGGCTTGGAATAGTTCCTAACAAATACTGGTTTTAATACGATTATGGAGATGATTTTGATTTCAAAGGAAAAAGCTTTATGGTTAGCTAAGCCTTACCAGGAAGGATGAAACACTGGAGGGGGTGCAGAGTTCTCTCATATTTGTGAGCATAAGGTCCAGTATGTTGGATCCTCTAGTGGGTATATTCACTATTTGGTCAAGGTTGTTTTTATTTATAAAGCCTAAGCATCTCTGTACCTGGAGGTTTGAGGCTGTGTAGGATTCCCTGTCTAAAGAGGGGTAATTAAAGTCTTCCATGAGTAGGGTGTTAGGTGGGAGGGTCAGTGTTTGTAATAGGTCTAAGTGTGCATTGTGAGCTTCTTGGAACATGGAGGCGACCTACAGTTAGCCAGGATATGGTACAGGATTTTGCATATAATGATCTGCCATTCTGTTTGACCATCCTAGAGGTATGCTTATTACTGATGTGTATTGAGACACCTCTGCCTTTATCCCATGTCTGTGCAGCTACTGGTCTAAAAGTGTGGAAGACACTGAAACCTTACACCTCACTTCTTTATTGAAAAATAAAATATATGAAGTAGATGAAAGCTTTTGCACTTAACAGAGTTTCATCACATCAGTCTGTGTTTCCTCTGATTTTCTTGTACATGCAGTAGGTTTAGATGCAGATTAGTGACTCTAGGATGTCTATAGTTGTATGTGTGGTGTTTGTGTGATATAGAGAAAACACCTGGAACTCTACAGCCATTTCTCGCTTGTTCTTAGTTAATTATCTTGATTTTCAGGAGTGTCACTCAACAACTTTGTTGCTCATGAAGTACCAGTTTTCCCTGTTGTTTAATATATATATATATATATATATATATATATATATATATATATATATATATATATATATATATATATATATATATATATATATATATATATGTGTGTGTGTGTGTGTGTGTGTGTGTGTGTGTGTGTGTGTGTGTGTGTGTGTGTGTGTGTGCGTGTGTGTGTGTGTGTGTGTGTAGAGAGAGTGAGAGATACAGTTGGTGTTTGTTGGCTGATTGCAACATACATTAGATCCCTGCAAAATGCTAATTCATGCATGATCTACACGCAGTTAGACACATGAGTAAAAGGGGTTCACTGTACACTTAGGGATATTTAAATGTGTCAGCATCTAAGCCTTACTTGACTTACACAACTGGGTTACAATGGGCCCCCTTTTGTCTACTTGTACAATGGTGTCATACATTTGCAACTGTGTATTTTTTCATATGTGTGTCATTCTTTACATGGTGTTTTTTTTTTTTTTTCTGGTGTCATTTCATATAATCAGTACTGATAAACTTACCCTGCTCATTCCTATGATTGCACCCCACAAGGAATGATGGCATGACGTGACATGACAATATCTTTACCCTGCATGTATTCACCGAGTAGGTCTTGTCTATGTATATTTGACTTTACCCTACATTCATTGAGAAGGCATAGTGTAGATGACAGTCTCTGTCTTGGCACATGCACTTTGTTTGTTGTAGCTGAGTGCTTCTCATTCCAGGAATGGCCATGAAAATGAAATTATACTCGTTATAGAAGCTAGTAGGCAGGTGATATGGTGTGGGTGAACGGAGTCTGCAATGATATTACCAGCAAGGTCAATGCCATTGGTGGGCATAGGATGGTACCCAGGGAATGCCATTGTCATTGCAGCAACATGATTCTTCATGGAGTCTCACATGTGAGTGACTACAGATGACAGCCTGACTTCACTGATAATGTATAATTCTGGCAGTGATAGAAACACGGTTGTTCCTGGCATGACAACACCACATCTGCCAGAGTCACTGCATATCAGTTGGTGGCATTGAAGTTGGCCTTCCCAAACACAGATGTGCTCCATTTATTAAGGTACCTCACATTTAACACATTAGTATAGGTGATATACCAGGTGAACACAACTTGCACATTATGTTTTCCACATAGACACAGTCCAGCAGACCACAGAATGCATTTTGAGTTGTGAAATGCCAGGTAAGTGTTTCTATATATCATATTAGTGTATATGTAATATAATGATGGTTTTCTATATTAGTTTTCTGGATTTATATGAGAAAAGCTGTGGAAGCATGTCTCTTCAAGTTGCTTCTTTCAGCTACTGCAAATAAGTGAAGGCCTGTCTTCTTTCGTCTTTTCCCAGTTAGGGGTCGCCACAACAGATCACCTGTCCGCTCATGGTCTCCATAATATTTACGCATATTGATAGGGCTGGAAACTTTACGCAGAGTTAAGTTATTTATACAGAAATTCTAAAATAGTAAGTCAAGAAAGCAAAAATGAAAGGGCAGGCACCCTTTATACTATCACAAAAATGAGTTAATTCTGAGGAAGTTGTAAGTGCAGCTTTATCTATTTGCTGTTTTAATGATTTTGCAGCTCACATTAGTGACAGATTTTAGGAGGCATAATCGCAAAGAGGAACCTAACAGTGCTTCATAAGACTTGATTTTTGTATATGTGGTAAAGGCCTTGTTACCATAAGCCTCTGCTGCGTTTGAATCCCCTGTCAGTTAATAGCTGAACAGATTGCTAGTTATACAGCACACATCACTTCTGGAATGGTGTTTAGTCTACACAGTGGTGGTAAATGCATTGTCATATCAAGCCTAGTGTTTTTTACATGCCCTTTGTTGTTGTAGCAAAACTACTGTTTGCACTGATAAAGGTGATTTTTGGAATCACGTATAAACGTTAACTAACTCAGATCTGTATCTTGATTTTTCATGGACTGACCAGCTGAAAAGTGTTCCTTCTCAAGCTGCTATCCTAACAAATTGTCTTGACAGAAGAGTTTTCCTTAATGATTCATTCTATTCTCAGGTTGGACCATCACATTGTGATTCTTTCCTGCTTAATGTGTTTTTATTAAATGTTGTTACTTTGTCTCTGTCTCTCTCGTTATGAAACTGCCTTTTTGCTTTGTCTAAATTTCAGGCTTACAAGTTGATGCTGGGAATGTAAAAAAAAAAAAACAAAAACAAAAAACTCCATGGTTTAATTTAAAAATGACTATAAATCATGCTAATATTAAACCACTGTGGAGCTAAAAAGGGGCATGGTGGGATTTGGGTTTGGGGCTGCTGTAAGGGTTAAGATCTTTACCTCACAGACAAAATTTACTGGGTTTGATTCATATCTTTGACAGGGAAATTGGCTCAGCATAAAATTGCCCACAAGGACAGCTAGCATAGTACTTACCAATGAATAGTTCATTGGAATTGGGAGTTGCCATAATGGTTAAGGTGCCTGCCCCACAAACACAAGCTTCAGGGTTTGATTCTTACCTTTGGGGTGGGAAATTTAGCTAGGCTTAAAGTGTCCACCAAAGGCAGATATTCTACTACTACTAGTGTTTGAACCTATATGTATTGGCATGATGCTCATATGTCCTGCATCACAGGGCTAATTTAGGCATTCAGACCATGTAAACAAAGAAAAGGTACATATATAATTGCATAAGTGCACAACAGGAGAGGTTTCATTGAATTGGTGAATATTTTATCTTAAATTATCCAGTGTCAACATGTGTAAGGCATGCCTTTATTTCTATCTATGTCATTGCATCTTGTCAACTTCTTGCTTTCTCCCTTGACTCTCCTACTTATCCTGACATGTAAGACCTGGTTCAAGGCTCCAGGGAGCACCCCTGCAATACCAGGCTACAACTCTTACCACACTTTTCAGCCACCAAACCAGGACTAAAACACTAAAGGTAGAGGAGTGTCCATATTCACCAAGGATATTCACACCACCAAGCTAGTTGCCCAACACAATGCATCTGAAATTCTCCAGGTGCAACTACAACTAGGTAAGACTACCATCCAGATTGTAACTTGCTACAGATCCCCAACCATGCCCCAAGATTCTCACTACATCTTTGTAAACATACTGGAAAATATTAAGGTACAACCAAACATCCTAATTCTAGGTGATTTCAACTACCCTACCATTAACTGGGAAAACTACTCATGTACCATCACCTTTGACCAACGGTTCTTGGAATTTATAAATTCCAATACCCTGGATCAACGAATCCATAGTCCAACCAGGGGCTCAAATATCCTAAACCTGGTCATTACCAACTTGGGAAATCAATGCTCAACACCTATGGTCACCCCCTCGTTGGTCAGGTCCGACCATAAGCTAATCACCCTTGAAATCCACATCCCTCCCCCACCCCCCAGTAAGGAAACCTCCATAAAAAACTTCTCCAAAACCAACTTCATGCTACTGAAGTCAGCAGTGACAAACTTCATGAAACCCATGCAGATGGGAACTGAAAGTTCAAATGCTGAATCCTACATTAAGGCACTGTACGAGCACATCCACTTGCGCATGAATCGTGCCATCCCAAATAGAACCAAGACGCTCTCCTCCAAAAAAAGAAAGCCAATCTGATGGTCTTCTGCCATAAACAAACTTTACAACAAAAGAAAGAAACTGTTGCAGAAAAGAGGAAAATCCCAGGATGCAAAAAACTCTCTTACTAGCCTCAATAAGAAGCTGAGATCCCTCATAAAATCCTCCAAAGCTAGTTACGAAAATAAAATTGCCAAAGATTCCAGACAGCCACAAGGTATTCTATAGCAATGTCAAGAATCTAAATGACAATGCTCAGATCTGCTCTTAGCTACAACAGAATGGCATTAAATATACTGCTCCCAAGGATATTGCCAATATCCTAGCAGATCGATTCAGTGCCTACTTCACCCCCCCTCACCCCCTAAAGGGCCAATCTCAATACCGAAAGATTGCCAAATTCCGGTAATAACAACAACACAGGTAAAAAATGCACTCTCCACAGCTAAGAATACAGCATCCATCAGACCGGATGACATCCTGGGCTGTATACTACATGAGCTATAAAATTAACTGCACCTCACCTAATTGTCATGGTTAATCATAGCCTCACCTCAGGCTTTGTGCCCACTGAGTTGCGCACAGCTACAGTTATCCCACTCCACAAGGGGGGATCCACCTTGGATCCTGGGAACTACCGGCTCATCAGTCTGACAAGCCTGATCTGCAAGGTCATGGAACATATTATCATGGGACTTATAAACAAAGACATTGGCAATCTTCAAACACTGGACCCCACCCAGTTTGGGTTCATGAAGGGCCAATCTTGTCTCCTGAACCTGATTGACTTCTTCGAATCAGTCTCCAGAGGTGTGGATGAGGGTAAGGCAGTCCACAAAGCCTATCTGGACCTCACCAAGGCCTTCTACACCATCCCCCACTCTGGAATCATAGATAAACTTACTAAGCTGGGCATTAATTCCAACATCACTCGATGGGTTGCCAACTGACTTACTGACAGAACCCATGCTGTAAAAGTAGCCAACTCCAAATCCAGCTCCAGACAAGTGACAATTGGAGTACCTCAGGGTTCATTCTTGGGACTGCTTTTGTTTGGCATCTACTTCTCTGAAGTACAGGCCAACACTAAAGGACTCTGGCTAACAAAGTTCGCAGATGACTGCAAACTAGGAGCCATTATTGAATCCCCAAATTATGTGGATATTCTATAAAAAGGCCTTACAGAAACAGATGATTGGTGTCACAGCCATGGGCTCAAACTCAATGCCAAGAAGTGTATAGTTATCCCCTTTGGAAAAAAAACATGTACCCATGAACTATCCACATAGGTGGCAGTACACTAAACACCGAAAGTGTGATAAGAGGTGGACAGTGGTCTCACCTTCGATAACCACATTGTCACAACAGTCAAGAAATCCTTCTATGTGGCACACCTCATCACTAAGGGCTTTTTATCCAGAAAAAAAGGAGGTCATTGTCCCACTGTACTCATCCCTCATTAGACCCATTATAAAATACAATGCCCCATTTGGTATGTACCTCTCAAGACATCTGCAACAACTGGAAAGACCTCAGAAATACCTCACTAAAAGAATCACAGGCCTAAAGCTGATGCCCTATGCTGATCATCTAAAAAAACTCCATCTATACTCTGTCACATATCGTCTACTCAGCGGTGATCTCTGCTTAACATACAAGGTCATGTCATACCCAGAGCTGTTGGACATGCTACACTTAAATAAATCCCAATCCCTCAGAGCCACACACTCCAGGGATCTAAACCTTGTCATCACAATGAACAAAACATGCTGTAAGGATAGGTTCCTGACCCAGAGACTCCCCAGACTCTGGAATAGACTGCCCATACATGTCAAGCAGAGCACCTCTTTGGCCCTCTTCAAAAGGAACCTTGACAGTTAGATAGGAGATAGAAAATTCACCCCGGGGATCACATCAGTTGCCCTGATAGACAGGGGTCCAGGGAAGTAAATATTGTTGGAAGAAATAGCCAGGGAATTGTTATGGCTAGGCTTGTACAGGCCCTAGGGCTGATAGCCTAGTACCAACCTATGAACTTATGAACATGATTTGAGGTGCAGAACGGCAGCAGAGATGAAGACACACAAGATCTTGCAGTTGCTGATACTTTGTGCAGCCCCAATAGCCACAGTTATTTAGTCTAAGTTATTTTCCCTTACAGAGAGAACGGTGAACCTGGTCAGTCTGCTGGTAGTAGAACATCAGCTACTGATCAAAAATACCTTGGGCACATGTCCCCAGATGAGTCTGATCATGGTGGTGAGATAGCTCTACTGCAGATAGCAAATATGTATATGGCAGCATGTCCCCAGGTGGTGGTTATATTTAGAATAATCTGAGAATGTGTACACCAGCTGTTATAGGCACATGATTGCCACAGAGCTGCATGCACTGGCTTGTGCAACTGAACGTGAAGCATACCACACTTGAGCGTTACACAAGATTTAGGTGCACACTCTTGGCAAAATCATGGCAGCACTAGCTGAAAATTCAGACAATGTGGCATTAATTTCAAGCTGCATAGAATAGCCTATTGTTAGAAAAATATGCATTTGAATATATGTGAAATGCTAGTTTAAAAACAAAGTAGTATGTAATGCATTTTATTCTATTAATCATATAACAGAAAGGATAAATTCATGTGTAAATGCAAGTAGTTTTGAAACTGCAGTGTGGCTTGTAGCAAATTGACCTCCGACCTTGGCAGTTGCTAGCTTAGCAAGTTTTAATGTTTATGCTTTTCACAAGTGATTATCTGCTGGGTCAGGAAATTAAATATGTGAAATGATGAAATCTTCTGCTCTTTCCTGCTGGGATGATTTAGCCTTGTATATGTGTTACTAAGATAGCATGCAGCTGGTGGGAAAGTGTTACAGTGAACAAAGATGTGTATTAGAAAATTGAATCTGCTATTGTATTCGAACTGATGTAAAACCTTGAAGAAGTAACTTTACAGAAAGACATTATGTTTGACCAGGTGGATAGCAAGGCTGTATTGTTACCAGAGGAAATTTTTTTTTTAAATATACAGCATCAGCAGTTTTTATGAATAGAGGACTGTAAGCTAAAGTTATGTAGATGCCCTGTGACATACCACTTCAGTAAGGTGGGCACAACTTGAATGTAAAGACTATAAAATCTATACACTTCCTGTTTCATGTTAGACAAAATTCTGTACTTGCACGTTTTTTGCCTCCTGGTGTACACTAGTAAAATTTGAACCTGAACCTCCTGTGTATTGAATTCTTGATTTTATTTAACAGTTTGGTCCTTCTTAGCCGGAAATCCCTCGGACAGCTGCAGATCAGAGTCTACCGGTGGTCGAATACTGCTCAGGAAAAGTTAACGAAACAGTTCTTCTTGGGTGAAAAGACCTCCAACTGAATTGTCGTTTAAAGAGGCTGGCCACTTTCTGATCTGTGGCCGAAGAGCGGATCCTGGACAACTCAATACCGGAGGCTCAGGTAGGAAGATTTTGCCTTTTTTCAGTTTTAGATCAGGGACTAGGTTACAGTAAATATTGTTGTCAAGATTTGTTATGCAGATCAGGGACAAAAGGAAGTACTGTATATTTGGTCATAGATCAGGGTAACAGAATAAGGTAGGCAGTTATTCTAGATAAACAGTGAAAAGGAACTGAACTTTTGATATCACGTGATAAGAAGGGTTATGTAACATTTTCTTTTACCATGGGAAATCAGTGCACTAAAACAGTACGAGATCTGCCCCTAACCGAAGACGCAAAATACATGCAATCACAACGTTCCGATAATGTTAGGTATTATACGAAATGGGTTAACAAATATGAATTTGATGGTAAACTAGATAAAACTTCACTAGTTAAACTCCTTAAGCAACTTAAATCCGATGCGGGAGGTCAGGCAAAAAAGCAATGCCAATTAGGCATCCCTCAGGCACACAGGTGGATTGAGGAAGCAAATCGTAGAGAACAGAAGATTAAAAATTCAAAAACATTATTTTTAGACAAAGAAGATAATAACTTAGTAATAGCAACAGCTCCTCCTCCTCCCTTGCCCCCTCCTTTACCCTTTTCAGGATATGAAGCGAGTGGACAGGCTGGTCCGCCTCCACGTTATCCTGAAGTCTTAGCAAGACCACAACCGTTTGTTAGAGATCCTATTGAAACTAGGTCCCAGACACGTCAAATACATAGGGATGCAGAATCATATCAAATAGAAAGAAACCTACAGGATGAGAGTGAGGAAGAAATATGCCCACTTATAGAGGTCCCAAATCCCCAGGCAGGACAGGAAGGGCAGGACCCAACACTCTTGGTATATAGACCATGGACACCGGAGGATATCCGGAAAGCTACTGAGGAAATCCCCCATCCGAAAGTTAATTTTACGAAATTTTTAGAAGATTTACAAGGCATGAGTTTGAGTTACCACTTGAATGGGAAAGAAGTAGAAAAAGTAGTAAGACAAATTATAGGTCCAGATTGGCACATGATTTGTGGCACCTGGAATCCTCATAATGCAGAGCTCAAACCACTCCCACATAGTGACGCAGAATTAGACAACAGAGTGAAAGGTCTTACAGACCGAATCTCTGAGAAATGGAAACCTAGAGCAGACTGGACTTGCATTAATCAATGCATACAACAGGAAAATGAGACAATAGATGGGTACTATGCTAGATTATTGGAATGTTTTAATAATCATAGCGGTATGACGGTTCCTGAAAACCAAACGAATGATTCCCCATATGAGCAACAATTAAAAAATGCATTTTTGAAAGGTTGCATTGCACCTATCAGTAGCTTCATTACGAAGCATATGATAGACCATCGAAAAGGTAGGCTACAAGCCTTACTTGTATATGCTAGACATGCTGAAAGACATTTTAATAGTAAGAAGAAAAATAAGGCGCAAGTCTTCACTGCTGAAGACGGAGCTAAAGTATTTGTGTTACAGTCAGGTAAAAAGGGCAAGAAGAATTCTCAGGGAAATAAACAGTCTGACAAACGATCAGAAGATTTTGAATAGAGGAAAAAGAGAGGTGAATGCTTCAAGTGCAGGAAAAAGGGACACCTAGCAAGGGATTGTAAGCATAACAAAAAGGTAATTACAGAAGATAAGGGAGATGAGGACTGACTATATGATAGTGAAGATACACCATGCGAAAGTCAGAAATCATCAGGAGAAGTTAATAAACAGAAAACAAATATAAATGTGATAGAAGGAATAGAGGAAGTGCAAGTAGATATGGAGGATGAAGAAAGTGAAATTTTGGATTTAGCATTATTGAGCCTAGAGCTCTACTTAGCAGATACGAAACCGGAAGTTACACTTCAGGTGGAGGGAAGTGAAGTCAAATTCCTGTGTGACTCAGGAGCATCACGGACCCTGATACGCCCCTCCAAGTTACCAGAACATTCTGAATCACCTGATTATATACTGGTAAAAGCCGCAAACAGACAGCTATACAGGGAACCACTTTCCCATGATATAGCAATAACTGACCCTGTTTCAGGTATGACCCAAAGAAGTAAAATTGTTATTTCTGCAAAGTGTCCAGTGGACCTATTGGGCAGGGACCTTATGCAGATATTTGGCATAGCAGTAGTTCCAACTGTAGAAGGTATGGAAGTGCAGAGGCAAATGGATACTTTTGTGGTGCGATCAGAGGGTGAAACATTTTACTGGTACAGCCAGGGCCTAGTCATGACTGGTCCAGGGGCAGTAACCGAGGAACTGATGAACGTAGCCATCAGTAAAGCCCCCACCCTTGACACGGATCGACAGCATTTGTTACACTGTACTCTATACTACTGTACTACACCAGGACCTGACAGAGAGTATGAGCAGGAATTGTTCAGAAATCGTGCAACTAGATTGGTTTTATGTACTTTGTACTGGGATACTGAGGGGAACAGTGTAGTTAGCTGTTCATTACCTCAAGAATTCCTTGCATTATATAGATCAAATCGATTACCACATGTCAGCTTGACAAAGAACAAAAATGTAAACTGGGCAGACTTAGGAGAAAAGGTGACAAGATGGGAGAAACAGACTGACTTAGAACTGTCAGAACAAGGGATACAGAAACAAAAACTAAATTGGTTGACACAGACACATCCAGCTGTACACTTGCAATCTAGCGAGGACAGCTGATTAGCATTTTTATTAGAAGAAGAAGAAAAAGCCTTATGTGAAATTCCAACGACTCTTTGGTCATCAGGAAAGTCAGATGCAGGACTTATTCGAACAGCAGGACCAGTTATAATTACACCAAAATCAGCATTTAGACCACAGAAAAGACAATACCCTTTGAGAAAAGATGCAGAAATAGGAATCAAGCCTATAATAGCAGCATTACTCAAAGAGGGAGTACTGGTAGAATCTCCTGATTCACCATGTAATACACCCCTATTTCCTGTTAAAAAAGCAAACGGGGAATGGCGGATGGTTCAAGATTTACAAGCTGTGAATAATGCAGTGATACCCAGAGCACCCACGGTGCCAGACCCACATACTTTGTTAAACGATTTGAAACCGCAACAAAAATATTTTTCTGTGGTAGATATCAGTAATGCTTTCTTTTCAATACCTATACATCCTGATAGTCAATATTGGTTTGCATTTACATTTCAGGGTAAAAGGTATACCTATACTCGACTACCACAGGGATATTGTGAGAGCCCAACAATATTTGCACAAGAAATGGCTAGCAACCTGGCAGGGTTTACCCCATCGGGAGGTAGTCAGATACTACTTTACGTAGATGACATCTTGCTAGCGGCCCTCACCCAGCAACAATGCAGGGAGGATACTGTAGCGTTATTGAAATTTTTAGCAACACAAGGACACAAAGTAAACAAAAGTAAGTTACAACTTTGGAAAAAGCAAGTTAGATACCTAGGATATGTGATATCCAATGAAGGTGGAATATTAGACAAAGAAAGAAAAACTGCAATTTTGCAAGCACCCAAACCAGCAACCAAGAAGGAAATTATGTCTTTCTTGGGTACAACTAATTTCTGTCGGAGCTGGATACCAAATTATGCATTGGAATCTGCTCCACTGACTGACCTGATATATAAGACACCAATGGCAGCACAAGATATTTTACAATGGACACCTGAAGCAGAAACGGCTTTCTGCAGGTTGAAGCAGTTGATAGCTTCTTCATTAGTTTTAGGACTCCCAAATTATCACAAACGGTTCTTTCAGACCGTAGATTGCAAGCAAGGATATATGACGTCAGTGCTGATGCAACAACATGGGGACAAGCAATGCCCCATAGCCGATTATTCATTGCAGTTAGACCCAGTGGCGTGATCTTTGCGTCACTGTGTACAGGCAGTAGTTGCAGCTGCAATGGCAGTACAGCCTTTGGCCTCAGTGGTGTTATTCCACCCTCTCACATTGAGAGTGCCTCATGCAGTCGCAGTAATTTTACTGCAAGAAAAAGTAGCATATCTCTCTCCTGCTAGACATCTTTCATGTATGACTATACTGCTGAGCCAACCTCATATGACAATAGAATGATGCACGACATTAAATCCATCAACATTACTCCCAACTCCTGCGGATGGCACACCGCACAGCTGCCTGCAGGAAATTGAACAATTAGCCTTGCCTAGACAAGATCTTACAGATATGCCCTTGGATGATGCCGAGGTAACATATTACGTGGACGGCTCATGCAGAAGGGGCCCTACAGGAAAGAATCTAGTGGGGTATGCAGTAGTTACAGACACTGAAATTCTAGAAGCCCAATCCTTACCACATAACTTATCTGCACAAGCAGCAGAATTGATAGCCTTGACACGGGCATGTACTTTAGCAAAAGACAAATGTGTAAACATATATAGTGATAGTCAGTATGCTTTTTCTACAGTACACGTATTTGCGCAACAATGGAAAAATAGAGGAATGATAACATCGAGTGGAAAACCAATTAATCATGCGCAGTTTATTTTGGAATTATTAGAATCTATTCAGTTACCTACCAAAGTAGCTATTTGTAAATGTGTAGCTCATACAAAACAACAGGATACGATTTTGAAAGGCAATGCACGAGCTGATGCAGCTGCAAAGCAAGCAGTCTCAGACTCAGAAACTTTACTTTTGAATGAGGAATTACAACCCTCTGAGATTTTAGATTTAGACATGTTAAAAACAATGCAGATGCTTACTACAAAAGCAGAAAAACAGAAATGGGAAAAACAAGGCGCAATTCTTGAAAATGGACTGTACATTTCCAAAGAGAAGAAAATGATATTGCCATCTAATTTATTTAGATATGCAGCTTTGTTGAGCCATGGGCAGTGCCATGCCTCAACAGAGGGGATGGTACAGTTAGTAAACCGAATATTCCAAACATATGGATTCACAAACTATACAAAACACTTTTGTGCAGCTTGTCATACTTGTAACAAACATCATGCACAAGGGGCATTTAAACCTAAGCAAGGAAGTTTTCCTATACCACCGTATCTGTTCCATACTATTTGTATGGATTTCATAGAATTGAATAAGTGTGAAGGGAAGAAATATTGTTTAGTCATCGTAGATATGTTTTCTAAATGGGTAGAAGCTTTTCCAACCAAAAATCCGGATGCAGTAACAGTGGCGAAAGCCCTGATAAAAGAAGTAATCCCTAGATTTGGCATTCCGGAAAGGATTTATAGTGACAACGGCATGCATTTTGTGAACCAGACAATCCAGCAACTTGGGAGATTTTTTGGTATCTCCTTGAAAAACCATTGCGCCTACCACCCACAGTCAGCAGGACTGGTGGAAAGGTACAATGGTACCCTCAAGAATAAACTTAGGAAGTTAGTTGAAGAAACCCAAAAGAATTGGATACACTGTCTGCCTTTAGCACTGCTGAGTATGAGAACGGTTTCAAATGTGAAGGGTTTGACTCCCTTTGAAATGATTTTTGGGAGAGCATATTATGTGCCTCAGTGGAAAGCTCTCATGCCTGCAGAGCAAGAGGCTGACAGTTCATTAGCTAGTTATATGAGGAAACTGTTAACAAATAAATCTGTTTTGCAGTTTAACTCTTTTTCAGATAAGGAACAGACCAGACCAGGAAGCAGTTTTGGCCCCCGGGACATGGGTGTGGCTGAAAGTGATGAAAAGGAAGAATTTGGCGAGTCCAAAGTGGAAGGACCATACCAGGTACTGTTGGCAATGCCTACTGCAGTCAGAGTGGCTGAGAGGACGTCCTGGGTTCATTTGACACACTGCAAACCGGTAAAGAACTTTCAACTTGATAAAAACTTTGTGACTGATATACAACAAGGGCAAGATGGCCAAAAACAAAGCGAATAGAAATTTAGATCAACCCCAGAGATGTTGCATAATCATTTTTCTGAGTATACATTTATTTACTATAATTGTGACAATTTTCCTCTTGTTGTGGTTTTTCCTACACTCAACCACACAAGTGAAAGTGGGAAGGCGTGACGAAACGTCTATAGACTGGCATCCAAATTTTAACATATACCTAGCCATGAAGCGTGTATATGCAGAGACTATGAACATTTCAAATTGCTGGGTTTGTACAGCTATACCAACAGCATATGGAGGACTGATAATGTCCGCTGTCCCCTTGGGGATAAATGAGACTTGGGAGAATTTACTCTTTGATACAGGAACTGTGAGATCACAGGACAAAATAGCTTTATTTTTACCTGTCACACAAAAAGGAATTGTATGTTTTTACAAAAATGATACTCTCCAGGTGGGCTGGAGCAATTGTAATATAACCATATATTACCGGTGTTATATTAAGAATAGTAATGGCAATATTCTTTGCAATACTAATTATGACTCATATTTGAACTCACTGAAAACAACCATGAATGACATTCACAAGAATCCTGTTTTGTTTAAACAATTGTCAGTTATAGATCAGAAAATGTTTCATGCAGGGTTAATGCATATTAGTACTAAAGTAGAAAACTGTTATTTTATTTGTGGGAAAAAGGCATATAAATGGTTACCTGACAATTGGTCTGGCAGTTGTTTTTTGGGTTATCTGGTTCTGGCAATAAGACATACTGCAGAATTACCTTTGGGTAAGATACGAAACGTGAGAGAAGTAGCTCGGAAACCTGGAGGTCCAGTCGAGAAACCCGTAAATCCAGTTGGACAGATCGAAGCTGGCTGGAAAGACCATAATAACGTGAAAGACAAAAGTAAATTGACTCATATGGACTTGAGTGACAGTGTTATATCTTGGGCAGGAATATTCCCAGCATATGGAGCAGTCAAATCAATCTGGGAGCTGAGGAAGTTGTCGAAACTTCTCAAAGTAATGAGTAATGCAACTTTCTCTGCCCTAGAACTAGTGACTGTTGAACTGAATGCAATGAGAACTGTTGTGCTACAAAATCGAATGGCTCTTGACTTCACCCTAGCGGCGAGAGGTGGTACGTGTGCGCTTATCAAAGAAGAATGCTGTGCGTACATACCAGACAATAGGCATGAAATTAACAACCACCTAGAGGTAATTCAGCAAGTATCAGCCATGACTGAACCAGGCCCAAACCCACTGATGAACTTTTCCCAGAATCTATTTGGGGGGTGGGGTTCCATCCTAATGAATATTCTGATTGCCATTTGTGTGGGTATTCTCCTAATAGGAGCATGTGTTTGTTGTGGAATTCCCTGCATGAAAAGACTAATCAAAGATTTTATTGATGTATCTGTTACTGAAACTTTGTACCAAGATATTGAGATTGAAAAATTGATCTCAGACGACATTTTTTCTGAAGTATAGATCGAATGACTCACCTAGCTGAAAATCCTTAGTGGAAGAGGTTAGGAGATGAAATGACATTATACATACTTCAAAATAGAATAAAAAGTATTAATAGGAGGGAAAATGTTCGAAAAATATGTATTTGAATATATGTGAAATGCTAGTTTAAAAACAAAGTAGTATGTAATGCATTTTATTCTATTAATCATATAACAGAAAGGATAAATTCATGTGTAAATGCAAGTAGTTTTGAAACTGCAGTGTGGCTTGTATCAAATTGACCTCCGACCCTGGCAGTTGCAAGCTTAGCAAGTTTTAATGTTTATGCTTTTCACAAGTGATTATCTGCTGGGTCAGGAAATTAAATGTGTGAAATAATGAAATCTTCTGCTCTTTCCTGCTGAGATGATTTGGCCTTGTATATGTGTTTCTAAGATAACATGCAGCTGGTGGGAAAGTGTTACAGTGAACAAAGATGTGTATTAGAAAATTGAATCTGCTATTGTATTCGAACTGATGTGAAACCTTGAAGAAGTAACTTTACAGAAAGACATTATGTCTGACCAGGTGGATAGCAAGGCCGTATTGTTACCAGAGGAAAACGTTTTTAAAATATACAGCATCAGCAGTTTTTATGAATAGAGGACTGTAAGCTAAAGTGATGTAGATTCCCTGTGACATACCACGTCAGTAAGGTGGGCAAAACTTGAATGTAAAGACTATAAAATCTATACACTTCCTGTTTCATGTTAGACAAAATTCTGTACTTGTACGTTTTTTGCCTCCTGGTGTACACTAGTAAACTTTTGAACCTGAACCTCCTGTGTATTGAATTCTTGATTTTATTTAACACCTATCTCAACTGTACTTGAACGGTATGACAGTGATACCCACATCACTCATCCCATGACCCATATTATTAGTATGTCAGAAAGTGGTAGACAGAAACATTCTCTTGTATGCCCTACTCATTGCATTTAGTCATCCATTCTGTCTAGGCTGCTGCATGCACATATAGCTGTTGTGTTTTCTCATGCTCAGTCCCAAATTGACATGTCACAAAGCATGTAATGTGCCACTGCACAAACTCTTAATGTCTCTCACTCTACACACAGTACTACTACCAGATTATTCAGTAAAACATTAGGAAGGTGAAGCTACATCATGCAGTAGGGCCAGCCAAGACCACAGTGGAAGTCATCTGCACAAATGACCTTATTTATGTTAGTGCTACCATGACATGTACCCCAGTGTGTGTGTGTGTGTGTGTGTGTGTGTGTGTGTGTGTGTGTGTGTGTGTGTTTGTTTTGTCACCTTACATCTGTAGCAATGATGACCTCTGTGTTGACCACTGCATACCGTACATGTTAATGTTTTTTCAGAAGACTAATATCACAAGAATTCTACTTTTCTAGTATTTTACTCAAAGCATGTTACTGTATTTTAAATGTCACATAAATTGTTCATAGGTTTGACATGTAATGATTACCTATTATGGCAATGTAAGGCACATAACATAGTGTAGCATATATGATTTATGGTTTGCTGAACAGCATATTTTGCAATCTGTTACAATTGTATTTTTTCACACATCACCTGCATGCATGCTGTAATTGTTATAATGTAATTAATTGCAAGTAATTGTCATTACTAATGAGTATGTTCCTATAGTCACACATGGATGCACAGGTATTCATGAAGCAGCATGCACAGGTATTCATGATGTACAGGTACTCATGAAGCAGCATGCTTGTGATTGCTATGGCATGTTTTTCTCTAGGTACTGCCAATAAGTAATCTTCACATCTACAAAACACACACATTTCACAGTCTAACAGCACATGCTTCCACAACTAACAGTCACATTTCCATATGACACAACTTGCATACAGGATCCATATGTGCTGCTGTGCATTCACCATGCATACCACCCTACTAATCCTATATTGTCTGTTTTATTTTTTCCTTATATGTTGGCATTGCATTGTTTTGGAGCACTGCAATTACTCACACAAATGTGTCATCATTTTTTTTTCAGATGCCTTAGTGACAGTCATAAATACATTGCCTTTACAGGCCACAATATTCCTGGCTGGGATGCTCTGTGAATTCTTTGTCACTGCTGCAACCTGTATGGCACATCTTGCATGATGTCTGCTAATTTCAGATGTACCTTGGCACAGTGTGCAACCTGCCCTAAAGGAACAATTCAGCCACTTCAAGCAAACAATGGTCATGTAAATTGTGTCTATCACATGGAACTTCTGCACCCTTGTCTGGTTATTGTGGTCTGTTTCTATTACCCTGCCCACAAAGAGCCAACTTCCTATCCATACTGTGTCAGTTACAAACACTAGAGTCTATGTATATAATAAAAGATATCTTGACTTATTTATTTATTTATTTATTTATTTATTTATTTATTTATTTATTTATTTGTTTATTTAACATATGTTTACCGGGAAGTCCAACTTGGAATGAAGCGAATTTTCAGTGGAGGCCCGGGGAGAAATGCTCCAGATGCATGTCTTGTAACATTATGTGTAATAACAGCATTGATTACAAGCAAGTATGACCACAGGATGATCGTTTAGCTACTGTGATAAATGTTTTTCAGTATTTATAGTTAAATGACATTTTGTGTGCTTCATAAATTTATTTATCCAGTTTTGTTTACTTGTAAAAATAATAATAGTTCTAGTGACACTCTTCGGAATTCAGGAAGCCAATATTTCTGTGCAGGAACAGTGCAGCCATTCCTGCATGGAATATAGCCGCCGAGCGATCCAGCAAATGGCTGATCTGACGTGCACAAGAGTGCCTACACTGTTCCTGCATGGATACAACTGCAGAATGCTAATTACCTCATTTGCTGGTGAAAACCATGCAAATGAGATGAATTAGTGATTCACCATGCAGCCAGGTATCTGTGCAACAGTGTTATTTGCAGAAATGTATTCGGTTACTAACTGAATACATTTCTGCAAATAACAAAACGGAGGCATGACATCTCTCAAAAAAGCATGTATTATACTGTTTCAGCATGCTAATAGCCAAATATATGGCCATTGGCATGTAAAACTGTTTATCTTTTATAAAATTCAAAATTTTTTTGGCCGATGTAGGCTGTTTAACCATAGGGCAGCAGTGCGCAAATGGGATCGGGCAGTAAATATTACAAAAAAAATGTGAAAACTCAATTTTAAGGGAAATCTGCATTTGCCATTATAGTCTATGGCATGCAAAATGAAAATACCAGGGAACAGTGGTTGTCAAGGGGAAAGGCTCTGTGTAAGTGCAGTAACTATGGACTAAGGCAGTGGGGTATGCAAATGAGGGGAAATTTACTGAATGACAAAAATTTTCTAACTCCCAAACTGCACCTAACCATGTAGGTGCTATAGCATGATGGTGTAACTAGGAGGAGCAACAGGCATAAAAAGGGGGTGTGTAAGGCATGTTGTAAGCACATTGGAGCCCTAAGGCACAGAGATAAGCTTTGCTAAGCACAGCTAAGCAAGGGGGTGTGTCTGAGGCTGTATTGTCTTATTCCATGAACTGAGGAGCATGTTTGTGCCCTGGGGAGGGCCATTTCTTACTGTTTACATAAGCTAAATGGGTTTGCACAGTGCGCACCCAGTCTAAAACAAAAACAAAAAAAAAAATGGAAATAGCAGGACTATTTACATTTGGGCAGCAGGTTTGCGTGGCTTGCCTCATGGTTTAAAAGGGCAGGAAATGGGAAGGGGAAAAAGGAAAAACAAGGAAAAATAGCAGAATTAAAGCAATCGAGTACAAATAACATAGCTGGCAGGTGGAATGCATCATAGTCAGCCGATCATACAAGCAGCATCTGCTGCACAACAGTATAAAGTATGGAAAAAACTTAGAGTCTGTTTTTTCCCACAAATTCTGCACCATTAGTGTACACATGCAGGGGAATTTTAACTGGAAAAAAGTTAGGGGCTGACATTGCTTTAATCCATCAGTATGTGCTAGAGGCTGATGGGGAGAGGAGGATAATGCTGGCAACTGCCACAGACCAAGGAGGAGGAGAAGAGTGTTCAGACTTAAGGGTAACTTACCAGGGGCTCTATGATCTGGAGACACTAGAGTGCTACAGAGTGGACAGAGACATACTACAGCAAATCACCGAGCTGCGCCGGCCTCAAGTCAGACCTAGAACCAACAGGAGGGGAATCCATCCCAGTGGATACCAAGGTATGTGTAGCCTTAAGAATTCTAGATACAGGTATTTTCCAAAGACCTAATGGGGACATCATGGGGGACTCACAGGCATCTGCATCCAGGGTACTCCTCCAGTTCCTCGATGCCATGCTACCACATGCCAGTGAGCACATTTACTTGCCCAATGCGCATGAGGAGAGGGCCAGCAATATGTGTCTCTTCCACCATGTTGCAGAATACCCGGTAGTACTGGGTGCCATAGACTGCATGCACATCCACATCAAAACACCACTGGCTGAACAGGGTAGGGCCTATATAAACTTAAGGTATTCCCCTCCATCAACTGCCAGATCATGTGCAATGCCCAGGGCATTATCATGAATGTGTGTGCTGGCAGCTTTGGAAGCTATCACGACTCCCTCATCTGGCATTTGTCACCGCAGTACCAGACATTTGCCAGTGGGGGCATCCCATATGCCCATCTGGTGGAGAATGCTGGCTATGCACTGGAGCCGTGGATAATGACACCCATCAGAAATGCACACAAGCCCACACAAGAATGCCATAATGAGGTACACGCACAAACCGGGATCATTATAAAGCGTGAGTTTAGGATGCTCAAGTCATGATTCCGTTGTCTTCACATAACTGATAGAGCCTTGCAGTACTGTCCAGCCACATGTGCACACATGTTCATAGTATGTGCCATGCAACACAATATGATCCTGCAGAAACATCTGTAGCAGGAACAGCATGGGGATGGGCCACACAGCCTACCACCATTGCCAAGGTCCCCACAAGCACAGAGGGATTCAGAGAAGGAGGCCCCTGAGCCTGCTCCTGTAGGCAGATGGAGGCATGCCTAGTATGCTCAGGCCTTGACAAAGAGGCAATGAATAGCACACACATTGACACTGTAGGGACCCCAGGGACTGACACCTCTCTCTGATTCGCACACACAGTAAAATGGTTGACACACACATCATATTACCTGTAACTTACCATGTATAGGCAGTGTACTGTGTGCATCCAACATAGGTGGCCCTCAAGCACTGTCCTCACAGCCACTGCAAGCACAAGGTAAGTCAGTCTTCTTTACAATAAATGAAGGGATTAGTATGTTTTGCTAGCATATCTATGGTAATGCTGCATGCATGCAAGAGAATGGGGTGGCCTACTGGATAGCAGCACACAACTGACAGCTATTTGGGACACCAGGAAATGTCTGGCCAAAACTGGCCTCCACACACTATGCAGTAGTACCCAAGGTAGCAAATCCCACTGTAGTATATGTATGGGGAAAACTAACTGGAGGGTCATAGGTCACAGGCATGGATGTCAGGGTGGGGGTCCCATAACCACTCCTCACATCCACGCAGCAAGTCAGCTATAGAGAACCACAGAGAAATGTCTGGTAAAGGAAAAAAATGGTGGCAATGTTGAATTAACCCCCTACAGACTCACACAGTGATAGCACAGCAGGTGCCGCAGTTGCAGTAAGGCTGTGAAGGGTAAGAAGTCTGAAACTCAAATGTATTCCAGCACATTCTGACCTGGGCTCTTTACTGATATGCCTCTAGTCCCCAAGACAGGGCACAATAGAATGGTAAATGGAATCAAAATGTAAAGCAGATATCAGTGCAGCCTATGCAAATGTGTACAGTTGACAGGTATGCCCCCCATATACCCACACAAATGCAGTAACATGTATGTTTACAGGGAAATAGCAGCATAACACACATTGGCAGGGCTGTAGCAATACACATGAAAACATGTCACCTGCCCACAATATGCACGGGTCAATGAGCTATGTGTATTTGTGGTTAATACTGTCTGGATCTAGCCAGCATGTTCTCCTGGCAGTCGTCTTGTAGTGTCCTAAGCACAGTGCTGTCTTTTACAGGGCCATGTGCAGATATCTGTAGTGTCAAGTATTATTCATGTCAATGACACCCACTGCTCTGCCACTGACATTCCTGGAAGTCACAGTGCTATGTGGAATATACTGCATATATTAGTGACATCTTGAAGAATGTATAGTAGAGTGCCAAGGCTATTGTAAATATAAGTGCTTTGTGGTACTGTTGCCAGTGGTGATCCCCAATAATCCTTTTTTCTTATGTTTGCAAACACATGTTTACACAGAAAGGATGAAACCACTAGCCAAACACCTCGACAACCTGCCAAAAATGTACAGGTGAGCGGTATGCCCACACAAGGATATGACATCTCAGGTTAGAAAGATGCCACACAAGGAGGAGATCCCTAGCCAGTATATCACCAGGTTGCTGGACTGTTTACACAGCTGTGTCATTACTAACCTGGCTGTAGCCACACCTCACAAATGGCCTTGTTGGGCAAGAATCTACATAGCTGTCCTCATAATATTGGTCTATGCATCATACAATTAGTATTCCTCTGGTAAAGCACTGTGATGATCTGAGGATGTCTGGCACTAGATAATGACACAATACATTGCAATTTCAGACTACTGATACATCAGAAAATGTCTTCTAAATAAACCAAGTACCCTGAGGAAAGTCCTGTATACTCCTGAGAGGTATGGCTGCAGCACACAAAACCCTGGATTGGAGTTCAGCTCTCTCTGGAATAGAATCATATTCTAACTATAGAAGGTCACACCGGGCATGCTCCTACATTTAGAAAATAACAGGACAGGTTGGAACCCACATCGGAATATATGACTGTATTGTGTATATATGTCTGTGCATACAGACAGCTATGTACACCTCAACTGTCCCCCCACACACACATCAGACAGGATTACCCTCAGCTAGCTGTAGGTGGCCCATATGTGAAATATCTGCATCTGTTGTGTGAGATGCACACACACACACACACACACACACACACACACACACACACATATATATATGGGCAACAGATAACATATGTCAAGCATGCACACATAGATGTGGAGAATTGAGAGACAGACAGTGATATATAGAGAGAGAGAGAGACAGGGGGACACAGACAGAGTGAGTCACACACACGGATACCCTTAATGGCATACAGTGATCTCCTGCTGTGGACAGTGGCATACCAGTTGTAAACAGTTGCATGGGAGAGCATAAAAGGTGAGCCCCATTGTGTAACAGTACTGGGGTTGGGTTTATAATATCATATCACCTGCCTGTGTGTGTGTGTGTGTGTGTGTGTGTGTGTGTGTGTGTGTGTGTGTGTGTGTGTGTGTGTGTGTCCGCAGGTCTAAGTATTAGGAGACTCTTCCCACTCAGTACACTTCACATTGCCCTACTTCACAAGATCTGCTGTTATCATTCACCTTAGATGTATCATTGGACACCAATCACCCCTATATGCTCTGCAGCATGTGCAATAACTGTGTAACACTATACTACAAATAGCAAGATAGGTAGGGGTTCAAACCTCAATACTGGCAAGTGTGTATGTATGTGTGTGTGTGTGTGTGTGTGTGTGTGTGTGTGTGTGTGTGTGTGTGTGTGTGCATAACAGCTGTGTATGCAAGAGTGAGGGAGTGTTTGTTTGTAGGTGAAACAGTTTTAGGCTATTCCCACCCACAACACTTCCCAGTGCCCCAATTTATCAGTCCTGCTGATGTCATTCGTCTTATCAGCACCTTTGGCCAGTTGTCAGCTCAGTAAGCTCCGTAGCATGTGTGATAACTGTGTAACACTATAGTACAATATCATTAGCTATAGAAACGAAAAAACTGCAACAAACTGTAAAAGAACGCCAAAATTCCACGACAGAGGAAACCAACAGTTGAATAAAATGCTAAGTGTTTTATTAACATCCACTTTTCATTCAAAATCACTGAACTTCATCAGACTAACGTAAAAACATGAAAAATCTTTTTATATATGTATGCTCAATTGAAACATCACATGTTAAGTATGAATGGATCAAACAGCTGACGAGAAATCTCTGACGTCAATGGTGAGAATAATCTACACAACACTAAAAGCACTACTGTGTCTAAAAATCTCATATCTTAGATTCTGAAATTGCAAAAAATGAACACCCTTATAAAACTGGTGCCAGTGTGTATGTAAACACTAAAAATGAAACAAAAAACACAAATTATAAAAGATAATAAAAATGAATTTTACCTTTGCAAACTTCTTAGTTTCAAAATGCAAGCTAAGCTACTCTATCACTTAGCCCCGGCCACCTGTATGAACAAAACTTCAACTGCCAAAGCAGCTCCAAATGCTCCAACAATAGTTGAAAAGGACCCCCACTAATGTCAAAAGGTACCTGCCCCAGCACCCTAAATGTGAAACTGTGCTGCGGACAATCATTCACATTCTTCGCCAATGCGTTTTCAGACTTCTTCTTCTTGATGCTGTAAATGTGCTCGTAAATTCTTTCACTAAAACCTCTATCAGTCTTGCCCACATAAAAAGCCGGGCAAGACTGACAGCAGGCTAAGTAGACCACTGATCTAGATTTACAATTGAATCTTCCCATAGTATGGTAAATGGTTCCATTTATTTTGAACACAGAACCAGTAGCGATGTACCTACACATGTTACAACTCTCACATTTAAAAGTGCCTTTGAGGCTAGCACGAGTATCATTCTTAATTTCTAATAACCGTTTAAGGTTATCACCCCTCCTGTATATAAATCTGGGTGCGTGCCCTAACTTACCCTGCAGGGTATCATCACACATAAAAATGCTCCAGTTCTTGACCAGAATTTCTTTAATTAAGTTGGTCTTAGCAATATAAGTGGTGATAAAAGAAGTAGTGATATCTACCTTCCTATTCTCGGTCGTAGTCTCCGACCTGGATGTTAGTGGCTGCTCAGTTTGCACACTGACATAAGAACTATAGTGTAAAAGGGGTTTATAGATCCCACTTTCGCTTTTGGCCTGAACCTCACTAACTAGTTCCAGTATAAACTTCTCCGGATAGCCTCTGTGGAGAAATAACCCTTTAATAAATTCACATTCCTCCAAAAAGGATCGGTCGTCAGTCACCATCCGGGCAGCCCGCACTAGTTGGCCTTTTATTACCCCTCTTTTTTGATATTTAGGGTGTGCACTAGTGCAGTGTAACATAGTATTAGAATAGGAACTCTTCCGGAAAATGTTAGCCTTGAAAGAACTTACAAAAACATCTTTGTATAAGTCAACATCCAAATAAGAAATTCTGGATTCTGACTCTACAAAAGTATAATTTAAGAAAACAGTACTGGAGTTAAGATGATCCATGAAGGTCTGCACATCAGTGGGTGTACCTTCCATCAAAATAAAAATGTTGTCTAAAAATCTGGTGTAAAAATCATTTTTTGATGAACCCTCCTGGTAGTTAAACACATATTGGTGTTCCCACTCAGCCATAACCATGTTGGCAAAACTGGCCCCCACTGGTGAGCCCATAGCTACTCCAGTTTTCTGTAAGTAAATCTCACCTCCAAAGGCTACAAAGTTGTACTTCCAAATGAGATCTAAAAGTTCCTGTACCAATCTTATTTTGCTACTGCTACTGTATATGTACTGCTAATGTACTTATTACATAAGCGTCTTGTGTTAACATATGGGTGAGATAACTCTCATAATGGCAAGTGTCCATTAATACTAACCCACCCCCTTTGTCAAGTTTTAAAATCCTGACAGGTAAACCCTTTAAATACCCAAAAGGTCTGATTCGTCTTCAGTCATGTTCTTATTCAAAAACAACCCATAACTACTAGACAAGTTTCTGATTTCAATTTCACAAAGATGTTCAAACAGAAATAATAAAGGGTGTGTAGGGTGGTTAAACTTACTCGGGACTCTCAACTTCTTCTCATCTAAACTACTCTTACCAAAAATAGACAGTAGATTTAACTTCCAAACAAATAATTTCAAATCAAGTAATGTGTGTACTAAATTAAAATGTCTCCATGGCACAAAAGTCAAGCATCAACGAATTGAACACAGCATACAGGTGTATTCGTGTTTTTTTGAATGATTTATTTTTAGAAAATGTGATTGAACAGGATGTTTGGAACTACTTGACTGTTTTGTTTCCCAGGACTCCAACAGTTTTTGGTTTGCCCAAGATCCACAAAGATGTATTTAACCCTCCGATGAGATTATTGGTTAATGCTAGGGGTTCTATCACCTACCCCTTAGCTAAGTTTGTTGACAATATATTGAAGAAATATGTCAAAAAGGAGACACACATTTGTAGAGATTCTTGGGCTTTTCTGAAAGCTATGAATGACATGGAATATAAGAGTGGACACAGGTTTTTAACAATTGATGTAAAAGACTTGTATACATCCATTCCGCACGACATAGGTATAGAGTGGGTCACTGAGCGTTTATTGTACCACAATGCTAGCAGTAGCGAAATAAGATTGGTACAGGAACTTTTAGATCTCATTTTGAAGTACAACTTTGTAGCCTTTGGAGGTGAGATTTACTTACAGAAAACTGGAGTAGCTATGGGCTCACCAGTGGGGGCCAGTTTTGCCAACATGGTTATGGCTGAGTGGGAACACCGATATGTGTTTAACTACCAGGAGGGTTCATCAAAAATTGATTTTTACACCAGATTTTTAGACAACATTTTTATTTTGATGGAAGGTACACCCACTGATGTGCAGACCTTCATGGATCATCTTAACTCCAGTACTGTTTTCTTAAATTTTACTTTTGTAGAGTCGGAATCCAGAATTTCTTATTTGGATGTTGACTTATACAAAGATATTTTTGTAAGTTCTTTCAAGGCTAACATTTTTCGGAAGAGTTCCTATTCTAATTCTATGTTACACTACACTAGTGCACACCCTAAATATCAAAAAATAGGGGTAATAAAAGGCCAACTAGTGCGGGCTGCCCGGATGGTGACTGACGACCGATCCTTTTTGGAGGAATGTGAATTTATTAAGGGGTTATTTCTTCACAGAGGCTATCCGGAGAAGTTTATACTGGAACTAGTTAGTGAGGTTCAGGCCAAAAGATAAAGTGGGATCTATAAACCCCTTTTACACTATAGTTCTTATGTCAGTGTGCAAACTGAGCAGCCACTAACATCCAGGTCGGAGACTACGACCGAGAATAGGAAGGTAGATATCACTACTTCTTTTATCACCACTTATAGTGCTGAGACCAACTTAATTAAAGAAATTCTGGTGAAGAACTGGAGCATTTTTATGTGTGACGATACCCTGCAGGGTAAGTTAGGGCACGCGCCCAGATTTATATACAGGAGGGGTGATAACCTTAAACGGTTATTAGAAATTAAGAATGATACCCGTGCTAGGCTCAAAGGCACTTTTAAATGTGAGAGTTGTAACATGTGTAGGTACATCGCTACTGGTTCTGTGTTCAAAATAAATGGAACCATTTACCATACTATGGGAAGTTTCAATTGTAAATCTAGATCAATGGGCTACTTAGCCTGCTGTCAGTCTTGCGCGGCTTTTTATGTGGGCAAGACTGACAGAGGTTTTAATGAAAGAATTTACAAGCACATTTACAGCATCAAGAAGAAGAAGTCTGAAAACGCATTGGCGAAGCATGTGAATGATTGTCCACAACACAGTTTCACATTTAGGGTGCTGGGACAGGTACCTTTTGATATTAGAGGAGGTCCTTTTCAACTGTTGTTGGAGCGTTTGGAGCTGCTTTGGCAGTTGAAGTTTTGTTCATACAGGTGGCCGGGGCTAAATGATAGAGTTAGCTTAGCTTGCATTTTGAAACTAAGAAGTTTGCAAAGGTAAAATTATTTTTTATTATCTTTTATAATTTGTGTTTTTTGTTTAGTTTTTAGTGTTTACATACATACTGGCACCAGTTTTATAAGGGTGTTCATTTTTTGTAATTTCAGAATCTAAGATACGAGATTTTTAGATGCAGTAGTGCTTTTAGAATTGTGTAGATTATTCTCACCATTGACGTCAGAGATTTCTCGTCAGCTGTTTGATCCATTCAAACTTAACATGTGATCTTTCAATTAAGCATACATATATAAAAAGATTTTTCATGTTTTTACGTTAGTCTGATGAATGAAAAGAGGATGTTAATAAAACACTTAACATTTTATTCAATTGTTGGTTTCCTCTGTCAAGGAATTTTGGTGTTCTTTTACAATATCATTAGCTAGACAGGGGTTCTAATCTCAGATCTGGCAAATGAGTGCATGTGTATATTTGTAAGAAGAAGTATTTTGATAAGTCACTCACCCACTGCCCTACTTTATCACTCCTGCAGATGTCATTCCCCTTAGCAGCACCTTTGGCCAGTTGTCAGCCAAGTAAGCTCTGTAGAGTGTGTGATAACTGTGTAACACTATAGTACAAATAACTAGATAGGCAGGGGTTCTACTCTCAGATCAGGCAAATGTGTGTATGGGTATATAAGTGTGTAAGTCTGTAGGAAGTATTTTGATAAGTTTCCCACCCACTATCTCCAAGGGTCAGCTTCCGGTGACTTCTGCTGTCCACCTCATGAACCTGGGCATACTGGGGCAATGCAGCAATTGCTGCATGTACACAGAAAACCCTCTCCTCCTACCACCCAACACTACAACCTGCGAGAGATGCACCTACATAGCCAAACGGGAAGCAAAGCTCTCTCCACCCAAGATTGTGCTAGACAGTCAAGAGGAGAAGGTTAACACCCGCACTACACCTCAAGCAACACATAGCCATTCTAAACCCACACCACCAGCACCCACACATAGCAACACTTAACCCACATATGTGGAGGCCCTTAACTGTAACCTGCCCAAGCAACAAGGACCTTTGAAGCTGAAATGCAAACAAACACCAATCATAACCAAAGTGTGACATAGCTCACAACACCAGTGTGCCACCCAACAACAGCCCCTAAGGCAAGACAACATACCCAACACTTTAGTCATAGATGACTCTATAGTCAGGCATACTGATGTCTCATTCACGAGGCTGAACAAGGAAAAAATTACAGTCAGCTGCCTGTCGAGTGCCAGGATCTGCCACATAATGCATGCACTCAAGTCACTCCACAACAAGTACAAATATGACTCTGTCATTGTCCATGTTGGAGCAAATTACTTGAGACGTACCTCCCTGAACTACATGAAAAGAGACATGGAAGAGCTTTCAAATCATGTGGCCCAGGCAGGTATGACCCTAGCACTGAGTAGCATCTTGCTTTCACCTAGAATGATACCACAGTATAAGGACAAAATAATTGACTTCACCAATTGGCTAAGCTTCCGGTGTCATTCAAAGGGGATCCAGTATCTGTCTGCCTGGGATGACAAGATCAACAGACGATGATGCTTTGCCAGAGGTGGTTTGCACCTGTTGCCCTGGGATTCAGGTTACTGGCTAAGGCTCTTGTCATCCCTATAGTGCCTTTTTAGGCAAACTTCAAAGGACAAAACCACCACCATAACAGGTACAAGCATGCAACATCTAAAGGTAATGCTACTCAATGCTAGAAGTCTAAACCTCAAAATGCACTCTCTCGAGGCACTCCTAAAAATTGAGAACATTGATATCTGTGCAGTAACTGAGACCTGGTTCAAGGCTCCAGAGAGCACCTCTGCAATACCAGGCTACAAATCTTACCACACTTTTCGGCCACCAAACCAGGACTGAAACACTAAAGGTGGAGGAGTCTCCATATTCACCAAGGATATTCACAACACCAGGCTAGTTGCCAACACAATTAGTCTGAAATTCTCCAGGTGCAAGTAACATTAGGTAAGACCGCAATCCAAATTGTAGCTTGCTACAGATCCCCCACCATTCCCCAAGATTCTCACTACACCTTTCTAAACATACTGGAAAATATTAAGATACAGCCAAACACCCTAATACTGGGTGATTTCAACAACCCTGCCATTAACTGGGAAAACTAGTCCTGTACCAACACCTTTGCCCAACTGTTCTTGGAATTCATGAATTCCAATTCCCTGGATCAACTAATCCTTAGTCCCACCAGGGGCTCCAATATCCTAGACCTGGTCATTGCCAACATGAGAAACCAATGCTCCACACCTATGGTCACCCCTTGTTGGTCAGGTCTGACCATAAGCTAATCACCGTTGACATCCACATCCACATCCCAGAAAGGAAACTTCTGTAAAAAACGTCTCCAAAGCCAACTTCATGAGACCCATGCAGACGGGAAGTGAAAGTCTGACTGCTAAATCCTACACTAAGGCACTATACGAGCACATCCACTTGTGCATGAATTGTGCCATCCCCAGTAGAACTAAGATGGTCTCCTCCAAAAAAAGGAAGCCAATATGGTGGTCCCTTGCCATAAACAAACTTTACAACAAAAGGAAGAAACTGTTGCAGAAAAGAGAAAAATCCCAAGATGCAAAAAAACTCCCTTACCAGCCTCAGTAAGAAGCTGAGATCCCTCATAAAATCCTCCAAAGCTAGTTACGAAAATAAAATTGCCAAAGAATCCAAAGACAACCAAAAGGCATTCTATAGCTTTGTCAAGAATCTAAATGGCAGTGCTCAGATCTGCTCTGAGCTACAACAGAATGGCATTAAATATACCGATCCCAAGGATATTGCCAATATCCTGGCAGATCAATTCAATGCAAACTTCACTCCCCTCTCACCCCCTTAAGGGCCAATCTCAATACCGAAAGATTGCCAAATTCCAGTAATAACAGCTACATAGGTAAAAACTACACTCTCCAAAGCTAAGAATACAGAATCCATGGGACCAGATGACGTGCCGGGCTTTGTACTACATGAACTACAAAATGAACTGGCACCTCACCTAAGTGTCATGTTTAATCATAGCCTCACCTCAGGCTTCATGCCCACTGAGTGGCACACAGCTACAGTCATCCCACTCCACAAGGGGTATCCACCTTGGATCCCGAGAACTACAACCCCATCAGTCTGACGAGCTTGATCTGCAAGACCATGGAACATATTATCATGGAACTTATAACCAAAGACATTGACAACCTTCAAGCACTGGACTCCACACAGTTGGGGTTTGTGAAAGGCCGATCTTGTCTCCTGAATCTGATTGACTTCTTTGAATCAGTCTCCACAGCGATGGACAAGGGTAAGGTGGTCCACACAACCTATCTGGACCTCACCAAGCCCTTTGACACAATCTCTCTTTCTGGAATCACAGATAAACTTACTAAGCTTGGCATTAATCCCTGCATAACTCAATGGGTTGCCAACTGGCTTACTGACAGAACCCACACTGTAAAAGTAGCTGACTCCAAATCCAGCTCCAGACAAGTGACAAGTGGAGGACCTCAGGGTTCAGTCCTGAGACCACACATGTTTGGCATCTACTTCTCTGAAGTACAGGCCAACACTAATAGACTCTGGCTAACAAGTTCGCAGATAATGGCAAACTGGGTGCCATTACTGAATCCCCAGATGATGTGGATATTCTACAAAAGGGCCTTACAGAAATTAATTCTGGGTGCCAGAGCCATGGGCTCAAGCTCAATTCCAAGAAATGTATAGTTATCCCGTTTGGGAAAAAACATGTATCCATGAATTACCACATAGGTGTCAGTACACTAAACGCCAAAAGTGTGATAAGAGACTTAGGGACACAGGTGAACAGTGGTCTCACCTTCGATAACCACATCATCACAACAGTCAGGAAATCCTTCTCTGTGGCACACCTCATCACTAAGGGCTTTTCATCCAGAAAAAAGGAGGTCATTGTCCTACTGTATTCATCCCTCATTAGACCCATTATAGAATACAATGCCCTGTTTGGTATGTACCTCTCAAGACATCTGAAACAACTGGGAAGGCCACAGAAATACCTCACTAAAAGAATCACAGGCCTAAAGCAGATACCCTATGCTGACTGTCTAAAAAACTCCACCTATACTCTGTCACATATCATCTACTCAGAGGCGATCTCTTTTTAACATACAAGGATATGTCAAACCCAGAGCTGTTGGACATGCTACAGTTAAAGAAATCCGAATCCCTCAGAGACACACGCTCCAGGGATGTAAACCTTGTCATCACAATGAACAAAACATGCTAGAGGGATAGATTCCTGACCCAGAGACTGCCCAGACTCTTGAATGGACTGCCCATACATGTCAAGCCGAGCGCCTCTTTGGCCCTCTTCAAAAGGAACCTTGATGATTGGATGGGAGATAGAAAATTCACCCCAGGGATCACATCAGTCACCCTGTTAGACAGGGGTCCAGGGAAGTAAATACTGTGGGAAGAAATAGCCAGGGAATTGTTATGGCTAGGCTTGTATAGGCCCTAGGGTCGTTAGCCTAGTACCAACCTATGAACCAATGAACTGCCCTACTTTGTCAGTCCTGCTGATGTCATTCCCCTTATGAGCACTTTTGGCCAGTTGGCAGCCCAGTAAGCTCTGTAGTGCATGTGATAACTGTGTAACACTATAGTACAAATAACTAGATAGCAGGGTTTCTAGTCTCAGATCTGGCAAATGTGCATGGGTGTATAAGTGTGTGTGTGTAAGTGTATGTGTTTGTAGGAAGAAGTATTTTGATAAGTTTCCCACCCACTGGCCTACTTTATCAGTCACGCCTATGTCACTCCTCTTATAGGTTCATAGGTGTGTACTAGGCCAATAGCCCTGGAGCCTTTAAAAGCCTAGCCCATAGAAGTGCCCTGCCGTTGTGTCACCCAGTGTTAGTTCCTAGTGCCTCCATCAAGTAGAGTCACTGGAGTGATCCCTAGGGTGAACTTTCTATTACCCATTCACTCATCAAGATTTCTCTGGAACAGGGTCATCTAGGTGTTTTGCTTGACATGCATGGTAAGTCTATTCCAGGGCATGTGCAGTCTCTGAGTGATGAACCTGTCCCTCCAGCATGTTGTGTTGATTGTGGTAATGAGATCAAGTTCCCTACAGTGTGTGAGGCAGAGGGATTGGAATGACTTTAGATGTAGCATTTCTAAAAGGGCTGGGTCAGACATGGCTTTGCAAGTCAAGCAGAGATTGCCTCTGAGTAGGTGATATGAGACAGAATAGCTGGAGTCTTTTGATACTGTCTGTGTAGGACATGTGTTTAATACCTAGGATCCTCTTTGTGTGGCCTCTCCAGCTGTTGCAGGTGTCTAGTGAGGTACAGGCCAAATGGGACATTATACGTGATGATTGGTCTAATGAGGGAAGAGTACACAGATGATGACCTCTTTCTTCCAGGATGCAAAACCCTTGGTAATGATATGTGCCACATAGAAGGATTTCCTGACCACAGTGGCAATGTGGTGGTTAAAGGAGATGTTTTTGTCAACCTATGCCCCAGATCTCTTATTATGACTACAGTGTTGAGTGGGCTCCCATTGATGTGGTACTTAGTGGGAACTGAGTTTTTTACCATAGGGGCTGATGATGCATTTTGTGGTGTTAAGCTTCAGGCCATGGTTTCCACACCAGTCAATGGTCTCAGTGAGGCCTTTCTGTAGGATGTCTGCATCACTTGTGGAATTAATGATGACTCCCAGCTTGTGGTTGTCTGTGAACTTGGTCAGCCAGAGTTCCTTTGTGTTGGCCTGGACTCCGGAGAAGCAGGTGCTGTACAGGAGAGTACCCAGCAGTGATCCCTGTGGGACTCCACTTGTGACTGGTCAGCAGTCTGGCTTAGAGCTTGCTGCTTTCATACTGTGTGTTCTATCTTGCCAATTTGCAACCCCCTAGTGATATAGGGGTTGTTGCCTAGTTGGTGGATTTATCAATAATTCCTGACTGAGGAATTGTATCAAGAGCCTTGGCCAGATTGATGTCGGTTGTATGCAGTGCCTTATTCTCATACACAGCCCTTGTGACTGACTCAAAGAAGTCAACAAGGTTGACCAGGCATGCTCTCCCTTTCACAAAGCCAAACTGTGTGGGGTTAGGAGATTACTTATATGCTTGTTGATCAGGTCCTTGATGATGCGCTCCATAGCTGTACATATCAGACTCATCAGGCTACTGGACTGATAATTTGCAGGGTCTGTAGTTGCCACACCTTTATGGAGTGGGATGACTGTAGCAGTGTGCCATTTGGGTGGGACAAAGCCTGAGGTGAGGCTGTGACTGAACAGCGCACACAGATGTGGTGCCAGGTATCTTTGTAGTTCATGTAGAACACAACCACTGATAATTCTGGGTCCCATGGAAGCTGTATTCTTGCCTGTGGACAATGCAGGTTTAACCTGGGTGGCAGTAATCCTTGGTGCCTGGCATTCTTCTGGCATTCTGATTGTTCCCCTTGGGAGGTGAGAGAGGTAAAGCTGGCAATGAATGTGTTGGCAAGAATACTGGCAATATCTGTTGACTCAGTATAGGAGGTAGCATTGTGCAGTAACTCAGAGCACTTCTGGGTATTGCCATGGAGGTTCTTGATATAACTATCAAAGGCTTTGTGATTGTTGTCAGTGTCTGCTGCAATTTGGCCATCATAGCTGCCTTTAGATGATTTCATGAGGGATCTCAAGTTGTTGCTGAGGCTAATAAGGGAGTTTTACCACTCTTGTGACTACGCCTTTTTCTGCAACAGTTTCTTCCTTCTGTTGTACAGGTTATTAACAGCAGGTGACCACCAGATTGGTCTCCAGTATTTGGAGGAGAATGTTATGGTTCTGTTGGGTATGGCTAGTTCCACGCATTGATGTACATGTTTGTACAGTGCATTTGTGTATGTTCGGCAGTCATGCAGGTATTTTCTATTGGTGTGGGTGCTTTTTAGTTAGCCACCTCTGTTTTTAGAAGTCCAACGTCAGCTTTATAGAAGTTTTTGAAGGTGGTTACCTCTGTGGGGGGGGGGGGAGATGTGGATTTCCATGGTGATTACTCTATGTTGGATCTGACCAGGTAGAGATTGACTACTGTTGTCAAGCAATGATCCCATGTGTTAGTAATCAACACAGGTCAAGTCAAGGATGTTACTTCCTCTACTGGGTGTCAGAAGGAGATTGTCCATGGCATTGAAACTGATGAATTCCAGGAAATGCTGGGCCAGTGTATTGGTGCCTGAGTATCTTTTCCAGCTGATGGAAGGGTAGTTGAAGACTCCTAGTATGAGAGTGTTGGGTTGGATCTTGATAGATTCCAGCATGTTGAGGAAAGTGTATTGAGAGTCTATGGATGTGGATGGGGACCTATAGCAGGCTATGACCTGTATTGCACTATTACCCAATGTCAGTTGTACGTGAAGTATCTCAGATTCATTATGCTGGGATACTAATTTGAAGGTATGCATATCCTTTATGAATATGGAGACACCACCACCTTTGGAGCTGTGGTCCATGTTTTGGGTCTGACAGGTGTGGAATGAGTTATAGCCTGGTAGTGTAGGGGTGCTGTCTGCTGCTGTACACCAGGTCTCTGTTACAGCACAAATGTCAATGTTCTCCATTTTGAGGAGTGCTTCGTGTGACTGCATCTTGAAATGTAGATGTCTAGTGTTGAGCAGCATGACCCTCAGACTGCATTTATCTATAGCTGTTACAGTGGTAATTTGATTTTGAACACCTCCTAAAAAGGCATTATAGGGGTGGCAAGACATTTAGCCAGCACCTGGAAACCCAAGGATGACAGATGCAGGCCATCTCTTGCAAGCCATCGCAGTCTGCCAATCATATCATCCCAAGCAGACAGATACTGGATCACTTGTTGAAGTCAATCATTTGTTGTTTGTACTGCAGTATCATTCTGGGTGACAGTAGTATACTGCTCAGGGCTACTGTCATGCCTGCCTGGCTCACATAATCTGAGAGCTCCACCATGTCTCTTTTCATGTAGTCCAGGGAGATGCTTCTCAGGTCATTCACACACACATGGACAATGACAGAGTGATACTTGTAGTTGTTGTGGAGTGACTTGACTGGATGTGTTATTTGTTGGATTTTGGCACCTGATAGACAGCTGACTCTTACTTTCTCCATGTTTGACCTAGTGAGTGGGACATCTGTGTGCCTCACTACTGAGTCACCTATGATTACTGTATTGGGCAAGGTGGTTAGCCTGAGGGGCTTATGTTGAGGGCAACACTGTGTAGGTGAGATATGTGCTCTGTGGTTTGTGCTGTTTTGTGGTAGTCGAGTGGGAGTCTGACTTGGTGGTCTCTGCTGTTTAGGTATATGTCTATTGAGTGCCTCTGTGAAGGTGGGTGTGCGTTTTTGTTTGTTTATCAGAACTGTGATAGTGGGTGTTTGGGAGGGGTATGTGTTCCATGTGGTGTGCTGCAGGTGTTGACTCTTCTCCTCTTGACCAGCTAGTCCAGTCTTCACTGGAGAGTGCATATCTTCAAATTTTGTGATATAGGGATATCTCTCAAAGTGTGAGTGTTGGGAGTTTAGAAGAGAGGGTTGTCTGTGTACATGAGGCAGTTGCAACAGTGCATTAGCATGCCCAAGTGCACCAGGTTAATGGGCAAAAGCACAGAGAACTGCACTTTAATCATGTCAGGAGGGGTGGCCATAACTAGTAAGTACTGGAGCTAATTCCGTGAGGAAAAACTACTGCTGATGGCTCTCAGGTATGCTAGAATAATTGATACAAAAACATGTTGAAGTGCAAAGCTATTAGGCTATTTGAAGTGCAAGAGAGAAAGAACTAGCAAGATCTAAGGGAAAAACTGAAGGCAGACTTTCTGGCACCTGTAATAGTTTACCTCAGCTGTGCAGCTATCAGCACCTTTGCCCAGTTGTAGCCCAGTAAGCTTTATAGCACATGCGATAGCTGTGTAACACTAAAGTACAAATAACTAAAAAGGAAGGGGTTCTAATCTCCATACTGGCAAGTAGGTGTGTGTGTGTGTGTGTGTGTGTGTGTGTGTGTGTGTGTGTTTGTGTGAGAATCATATACTGTGTGGGTTATGCCATTTTGAGTTGTGTACCACCCTGTAAACTTCCCATCACCCTACTTTACTAGGACTGCTGATGTCATTCATCTTAGAAGTACCTTGAGACTAGGTGAAATTAGGTATGCTCCATGGCCCATCTGATAATTGTGTAACACTATAGTAGTAATAAATAGATAGATAGAGGTTCTGATCTCAGTAATGGCAACTGTGCTTATGTGTTGGGGTTTAGATTATATCCTGTTTGGCTGATACCATTTTGATATGTGTACCATCCACGCCTTTTTACCACCTCCAAATGGCATTACATTATATAGTGTGGTAACGGCATCTGCCTCAAATTCTGCATGTTAAACCATTGTGCAGGCCATACCAGTTCTCTGTACAGATGCCTATGGAATATCCAGATGTTTGCAACCTATATGGCATCTGTGTCCCTTAACAATGCCCATGTATGTGATATTGTTGCCAAATTGGCCACAGTGAGTGCAGTGAAACATGTGCCAGCATCGACACACATGCCAGAATCAGGTATCATACCTGACTGAAACATCATGCTGATACAACGTGTGCTACACTATCACTTGTCCAGGCTTGTAGGAGCAATACATGACTTCACATGCCATTTCTGGTGGGTTATCTCACCATTCATGAAGGCATTCAGAACATTGCATGTTGTAAGAGGTAGTGTATGTCCCATGCATATAATCCATATGGGGCATGTCATGTGTATGTAGTACTACAGTACATAAAAGTGGAAATATAAGTTTACTAATCTGTCTATTGCCAACTGTGTTTTTGTTACTATATGCACATCCCCTGTGTCAGTCCTTACTGTGTGTATGCAAAGGATATACCATTTTTGTCTCCCTGTTCCAACCAGTGAATTCAGGAATACATACCACAAATCTGTCATACACAGTATCATACATGGCCTCATCAACTGTGTCAGGGTTGAGTGTATGGGAAAGAAATGTCAGGGCCAACAGGTGTAGACAGGTGAGTCTGTTGCAGTTAATGTAATGGCTACGCTTGTAAGGGACCTGCTGACGGTACTGCAGTAACATGTTCTGTATGTATGAGCCTGTGGTACTACACAACACTGAGGTGACATGTCTGAAGGCTACCTGTCTGTGACAAGGGGTATGTAAGCAAGTTCACACTGTCTGACAACAGTCTCCCTCCCACACTGTTGTATGCATACACACCTGGTACATGTACATATAAAGCTGTACATTGCCTATGACACGGTCGGTGTATTCCCACTCTGCCATACTCCCTCTTGGGAATGTCTGCAGGGCCACAACCTGCAGACACACAGACACCTGGAACACAAACAGAAAACAGCATATTAGACTACATTCAGTCAGTGGTACTAACAGCAGTAATGCATCCTGGCTAGTAAGGTACATACACCTGCATGTGTACCCATAAAAAATTCAAGCAGACAGCACCTTACATGACATTACATAGTTACACTGTACTATATTCACCCTGTGCATCAGACCCATGTTAGCATGTCCCTGCATTGATGTTATGGATGACAGGGATGTGGCACAGGTATCATCATATGCATAGGGTGTGGCATGGGTTTGCCAGAGGCCTAGGCTGGGCCATGCAGCTGATATCACGTGTGTGTGTTTGGAGGAATATGCAATAAATGGGCTGTGCAGAGGTGCTGTGTGTGTCTGGAGGTGACCTGCCTGTGATACAGATGTGTGTCTGTATGTATGCACACAGTCACGCCATGTGGCTGCCCTATACAGGAGTATGTTGGACAGCTGTGGATGGTACATGGCAGGGTGTCCAGTTCACTGTCTTCGGCCACGGACACAGGAACTGGTCCTGCCAGGGGTATCACTGGCACCACCAGACCCAAGGCCAGATGCAGCATTGTTTCCTAATGGTTACTGCTGTCTGCTGAATCTGTGCACCTGATGGGACCAACAAGGAACACATGCCCATGGTCTGCTCCATTGTGATGTGGACAGCAACCCCCCTTTGGTAGTGCTGGTGTCACTGCCACTATGGGAGTGTGAAGGTGCATAGTCCCATAGACTATTAGCTGTTGTTGGTGCTGACCTACATCCATGTGGCCGATGCCCATTTCCCACCACATGCTCTAGCACAGACATGCCACGGTCGAGGATTGCCAAGGTCTCACCCCACTGTCTATTCATGACCTCAGTATTTTGACATGGGGCCTCAACAAGGTCATGTATGTCATCACGTAAATCAGGAAAAGTTGCATCCACCACCCTTAGTATTTGTCTGGTGTGACATTCATTACGTGCCTATGCATCCATGACAGCCCAAAGCATGCATTTGGTAACACCTTCTGTGGCACTTGTGACAGCAGCTTGATTCGCATCAGTCCTCCTGTGAGCACTACTGTCCATCTGCCTGTGTGGGACCTCTCCTGCACTCTGGCTATGGCCAGTGTCTACACTCACACCTGCCATAGTCATCACACTAGCCTGTTCCATGCCACCACCTGCCAACTGTCCATCATCTGTGGCCACTGGTGATGGGATATGTGTGGGCATTGTCACTGTGTGCAGTGATGGTGTAGACAAGAGTGGGATGTCAACCAGTGGCACAGATTCAGCCCCTGACTACCCAACCTGTACCTCACTACTTCTATCATCATTGTCAGAGTCTGCAGAGACAATAACATCAGTTTCCAAATGGGAGGTACCCCGATCCCCATCGCCACCTGTGAGGGGAAGACAACATATGTACATTCATACCTGAACTTTGAGTTTGGCTGGTATACACACACACACACACACACACACACACACACACACACACACATATACTTACATGTGAGGCGGCATAAATCTATTACACAGACCTCACATTACCCAAATGGTGACATGCATGACAAACGGCCCTCAACATCATGCATTGCAGCCAGTTTTACTACATGTAACTAACAATATAGACCTCTGTGATACATTAGTAGTGTTAGTAGGTGATGGCCCTTCCCCAGCACAGACTGCACCCATGTACACATCATTGCTGTTCACCTGTATAGCACAGTGGCAAGTACTACAAAACATACCTCAGAACTGTATAGATCCTCACAGGATGTATAGATGTCTGGACCATATGTTTGCTCTGTTTCTCATAACCCCTGTGTTTGTCTGATACATAACTGGGATGATCTGAGGAGTGACGTCACTGATTAATGACATACATTTTAGTTTCAGACCTCCAAACCAGCAGCAAATGTATGGCCACACAATTCCTGTTACACCACCAACCTTCTAAGCTTACAGTGGATATGACAAGTGTACACAACTCTGTTAACATGCCATGTTCTTGTAATATATAAGATGAGACCACAATAATGCATTCAAATATATTACCCACCTTTCATGTGACATATGACCTGTGCAATCCAATTGATAAACAAACAAATGTGTTACATGTAAAATATAATGAATGAAATATGTACAATATGGTGGTTGCATAAGTGTGCACACACTTAAAATGATACTTTGTTGAAGTACCTTATAAGTGCTTACAGTATTCACTCTTCTTGGAAAGGTGTCTATCAGCGTGGCACATCTTGACTTGGCATTATTTGGCTACTCTTCCTTGCAAAGGTCCCCCAACTCTGGCAGATTGCAAGGGTAGCTCATGTGCACAGCCTTTGTCAGGTCACACTAGGGTTTTGCTATTGGGTTTAGGTCTGGGGTCTGGCTGGGCCAATCAGTAACCATGAGTGTGTTCAGGTGGAGCCATTCTTAGGTAGCTTTGGATGTATGCTACGAGTATTTGTCATGTTGAAGGCTGATACCACTCACCATCCTCAGCATTCTTGCAGATGCCTGATGGATGTGGGTCATGCGTGAATATTATTTTGAACTGTTCAGAATACCCACCACCATGACTACAGGCCCAGTTCAGGCTTTAGAACAGCATCCCTACAACAGGCAAATGCCACCAGCATGATTCACCATGGGGATGGTGGTCTTCAGGTGAAGAGAGGTGTTGCTTGTGCACCACATGTATCTTTTGTTATTGTGACTGTGAGGTCAATCCATAGTCTCATTACACCACAACACATTTTCAAACATGCCTTTGGGAGACTTGATGTGCTGTTTTGCAAGTTGTATCCACCCCTGGGTGTTTTTTGGTGTGGGGAAATGCTTCCATCTTCTGACCCTACCCCATAGGCCAGACTTATGCAGAATATGGGAGACTGTTCTCACATGTAGTACACACCACCAGTACTTGCAAGAGATTCCTGCAACACCCTTACTGTTGCTGTATGTCTCCTGGCAGTCTCCTTGACCAGGTTTGGGCATGTCTTTTCACCAGTTTTTAAGGGATGTCAGGTTCTTTTCAAGAGCACTATTGTCCCATATTCAATCCACCTTTTGATGACTGTCTCTACTATGTTCCATGGTGTATGCAATGCTATGGCAATGTTGTTGTACCTGACTCCTGAGTGATACCTTTCAAATATGAGATACCTTTGCTACTTTGTAAGCTGTCTGCAAGCCATGGCTGCTGCTGTTGCAGGGAACTGAGCAAATGTCATGAATACCTTACTTGGACAGTAGACAGTTGTTTTATGTTACTCAGAGTGCCTTTACTTGATGGCAGGTGTGTACCCAAGCAGACTGAATGCTGTCAGTAAATCACAAGCTGCTGCAATAAAACATTATCTGAAGGGTGTGCACACGTATGCATCCAGCTTATTGTAGGGTTTGTATACTCCATATTTGGTGCCCAACAGACTGGTTGGCTTTACAAGTGAATTGTTCATGTTATGGGTCACATCAAAGGTTGAAAAATGTGTGGACTGACATATTGTGGCCTCAATTTGTATGTATCACAAACACCTGGCATCTTAACAGGGGTGTGTACACTGTTTATATCCACTGTATAAGAGTAATGTTTCACACATGTCCCTACCTTAGGCCATTTTCCCTCATGTTGCTGGTATCTGTCCAGAAGTCTTGCACTGACAGGGTGTGAGGTATGCTACAGGAGTGTTACATTCTCTTCAGATAGGCCTCTGTATTGACCACTGTGATGCAATGCAGTTAACACCACCACAAGTGAACATGCGCATAAAGTAATATGGCTATGACTGACAGTTTTGTGCATGGTAAATTGCATGCCCTTCACATGCCTGGGATATTGCAAACCACAACAGAACAATTCCATACTCACCAGCTTCAGGCTGCTGTCCCACATGCAGACCAGAGGGACTTAGGTAGTTGTGGGACAGAGGTATTGTCAGCAGACTCACATGTGGCATTGGTACAGGATGGATGCAGTATGTCTGCAAATTTACAGTACAACCCCCAATACTACAGAATTTGCTGTCCTTCACCATAGATGTGCACATCTGTGCATTATAAAACCCCATCCACAACTGCAATCTGAACTGACACATGCATGTAGATACTCTATAGATACATGTATGTCTGCTACACTAGTCTAGTAATATCAACTGGGGCCTTACCTGCACACTCCTTGTCCATTGTCTGGGCGTCACCCACCTTCAGCATATGGGGGTCTGTACCCTGATGTATTGAGATGGGTGCCCCAAGGTTGGCGAGGAGCTCCTCGTGGGTGTCAGTGGGGGCTGTATGGCTGGGCCCACACCTGTAGCTGTGTGGTCCCTGGCTACAGCAGCAGCCGTTTGCCAGGTATGACATATGAGGTCAGTTGCACGATGCCAGACCTGCTCATATGTACGTGCGTGCAGGTCGACATCATTTACCTTGCGGACAAGGTCGTCTCACAGGGCGGTCCTCTCCAGCAGATGTTGCTGGCTCCGGCCAAACATTATTGAATGGTGCTGTAGTATGGCTTTGATTATAATAGTTGTATCAGCCACTGAAAATATTGCCTTCCTCTAATGTGACATTGCACCTGGAAGACATAAATAGGGAAACACATCCCAGGACCTCATACATTTGGCAACAGTATGTACAGAACCAGCACATGTACATTGAATGCCAGTAGCCACCACTCACAACCACACCACACCCCTGTAATCTATCAGCACAGTATCAGCCTGCATTGCACTCCTGGTCATGATGTGTCATATTCCCCCCAGTGAGGGCCGGTTAATTGCATAATGCTCTATTCCTCAAATGGAAAAATAAACCAAATTGGAAACACCGCTGTGGCTATGATTTCTTTATTTTACATCATATTCTGGTACCTTGGTTCCATCAGCCTTCTAAGGAATAACTTCATAAAATTTCAGCAGCCTTTTTATATCTCCTTAATTACTGTGCTAATAAGTTCAAATACATTCAATTAAGTTCCAAATTTCAACATCTCCTACCCAAACCTTAAAGTTGCCACCCCAATATATACATGAAACATACATTTTAATATCACAAGCAAATTAATTTTACATTTTTTACATTTTATATATATATATATATATATATATATATATATATATATATTTATATATATATTTATTTATATATATATATATATATAATGATTCCTATGATGAACCTTAATAAATATTAATTTTTATATGTATTATTCTTACATTTATTGCATTTCATCAACAAATATTGCTCTATTCCTCATTCAGGTCTGTGTAGATGGATGACATTGACCATCTTCCATGCAGATGGGGTGTGGATGGTGCCGAGGCTTGGTGAGACTACAGTGTTCATGTAAGATGCAGACAGGGATGTTATCATGTCCCATGGATACTTACATTTGTTGCCTTTCAGTAGACAATATGTACCTGCTCACTGGTTCATAGATTCATAGGTTCATACTAGGCTATCTGCCCTAGGGCATTTATAAGCCTAGCCAGAGTGTGTTTGGCTTTCGGCACCCATTTTAAATTAATTTTGCTATGTCCTTTTTCGAGGTTAGTATACTGTGCCTCTGTCTAACAGTGACACAGAAGTGATACCCGGGGTAAACCTATGATCTCCCATCCACTCATCAAGATTCCTCTTGAAGAGAGTCAATGAGGGGCTCTGCCTAACCTGGACTGGGATTTTATTCCAGAGTGAAGGGAGCCTCTGGGTTATGAATCTGTCCCTCCAGCATGTCCTATTTATTTCAGTGCTGAGGTTCAAGTCTCTCGATGGTAATGAGGAGAGGGGTGTGGGTGCTGTGCATATCCACCTATAGTGATGCTGAGCCGGGGGGGGGTGATGTTTGTCCTAACCGTATCTACTGCAGGTTGGCTATAGGTATGTTGTGTGTGTGTGTGTGTGTGTGTGTGTGTGTGTGTGTGTGTGTGTGTGTGTGTGTGTGTGTGTGTGTGTGTGTGTGTGTGTGTGTGTGTGTGTGTGTGGGTGTGTGTGTGGTCTGATTGACCACCATTACAAGTTGGGTTGGTTTGTTGCCTCTGAGATTTCAGACATATGGGAAGATAGCCTTGTGATTGGCCTTGGTGGATGTGTCCAATTTATACTCATAGTTAGCATTACAGTAATCCACTTAAGACTTTATATGCTTGTTAAGACAATGGCTGACTTGATTCCAGGTTGGTGCCTGCTCCTACTTTGCACTGTACAACCACTATAGGGACCAGGTCTGTGGTTTGTGTATTGCTGCCATCCAGCAAAGGGGATTATTCTACTTTGGTGGAGGCAGATGTTACAAGTAAGGTATTCCTGAGTCCATACAGCTATGCAGGTGTTCGTATAGCTGTTTTTAGTAGGCATGGACACAAATTCATAATACAGTTGGACACCTCTCCAATTTCAAACTGATAATCATGCATATTATAGTACCCATGGCTGTGTTGGGGCAATGCAACAAACAGGAGCTGTAGAAATGTCACTCTGTTGGATGCACAGTAACTAAGATTACACATATGTACAACATTTACAACTTAATTAACTGACATTTTACATCCCATGTCTGTTGTTATGAGGAGGCCAGATACACCTACTCATATTTATATGTGCACTGGTAATACCTGATATACATTTTTGTTCTGTATCAGTATGGCACACTATATTCACACTCTTGTTGCCCAGTCATCCCTCTCAATCCATTAGAGCAGGACATCTGTAGGATGCCACAAATACATGGGGGGGGGTGCAACGGGACAAAATTAGTCATGCTGTCTTAATATTGCTGTAACACACTTGAGTCATTCGGTAGCACAGTAGCCTTTGCATTGACAGGCATACCCTGGAGTATGCACAACACTCATATGGCAGGAAGAGAGGAGAAAGGTTAGGAGTGTGGTAGTGAGGGTAAGAACTTTTAATGTTGGCAGTATGACTGGTAAAGGGACAGAGATAGCTGATATGATGGTCAGGGGAAGGTTAAATATTGTGTGTGCAAGAGACCAGATGGAAGGGGAGTATGACTAGGTGTATGAGAGGCAGGTTACAATTGTGCTATCATGATGTAGATGGGAGGAGAAAGGGGGTAGGTGTTATCCTGAAGGAAGAGTATGCCGAGAATGTTTTTGGTGGAAGAAATGAGTGTCTGATAGAGTAATGTTTATGAAGCTGGAAACTGATGGTGTAATGATGACTTTTGTTAGTGTATATGCTAGTTGGTTGTGTGATGGATGAGAAAGAGAAATGTGAAGTCAGTTGGATGACATGGTCATGACTGTACCCAAGGGTGGCAGAGCGGTGATTGCAGCAGATTTCAATGGGCATGTTGGTGATGGGAACAGAGGGGATGAGGAAGTAATGGGTATGTATGGTGTTAAACAAAGGAATATAGACGGTGTGATGGCAGTGGATTTTCCAAAAAGGATGGACATGGTTGTGGTGAATATGTACTATAACAAGAGGGAAGAGCATAGGATGACATACAAGAGTGGAGGAAGATGCACACAGGTGGAATATATCCAATGTAGGAAGGCCAGTTTGAAGGAGATTGGAGACTGTAAAGTGGTGACAGGGGAAAGTGTATTTAGGCACCATAGAATGTTGGTCTGTAAGATGACATTGGTGATCAAAAAGAGGAGGAGTGTGAAGGCAGCACCAAGGATCAAATTGTGGGAACTGGAAAAGGGTGATTGTGAGGTGGAGTTCAGGGAAGAATTAAGACAGCCACTGAGTGGTAGTGACAATTTACCAAATATCTGGGTAAGTACAGCAGAGTTAGTAAGGGAGACAGCTAGAAAGGTGCTTGGTGTAACATGTGGATGGAGGAAGGAGTACAAGGAGACCTGGTGGTGGACTGAGGAAGTACAGGACAGTATACAGAGAAAGAGCTTGGGGAAGAAGGAGTGGGAATGTCAGAGAGATGAGGAAAGTAGACAGGAGTATAAGGAGATGAGGGGTATGGCAAAGAGAGAGGTGGTAAAGGCTAAGGATGAAGCATATGAAGAGTTATATGACAGGTTGGACACTAAGGAGGATGAAAGGACTTGTACTGATCAGCTAGACAAAGGGACTGGACTAGGAAAATGTGCAGCAGATAAGGGTGATAAAAGATAATAAGGGAAATGTACTCACAAGTGAGGGGAGTGTGTTGAGCAGATGGACAGAGTACTTTGAGAGGCTGATGAATGAAGAGAATGAGAGAGAGAAGGTTGGATGATGTGGATATGGTGAATCAGAAAGTGCAATGGCTTACCAAGGAGGAAGTAAGGATAGCTATGAAGAGGATGAGTACTGGAAAGCCTGTTGGTCCACATGACATACCTGTGGAAGCTTGAAGGTGTTTAGAGTAAATGGCAGTGGTGTTTTTAACCAGATTGTTTAATGATATCTTGGAAAGTGAGAGGTTGCATGAGGAGTAGAGAGAAAGTGTTTCAGTACCATTTTAAGAATAGGGTTGATGTGCAGAGCTGTAGTAACTACAGAGGGCTAACATTGATCAGTCACAGCATGAAGTTATGGGAAAGAGTAGTGACAGCTAAGTTAAGCAGGGAGGTGATGAGTACTGGTCAGCAGTATGGTGTCATGCCAGGAAAGAGCACTACAGATGTGATGTTTGCTCTGAGAGTGTTGATGGAAAAGTACAGAGGAGGTCAGGAGTTGCTTTGTGTCACTCAACAACAGGTACAAATATGACTCTGTCAATGTATATGTGGGTGTAAATGATCTAAGATGTACTTCCCTGGAATTCATGAAAAGAGACATGGAGGAGCTCTCGGATTATGTAGCCCAGGTGGATATGACCCTAGCCCTGGGCAGCATCCTACCATCACCCAGAATGATACCACAATACAAGCATAAAATGATTGATTTCAGCAATTGGCTAAGTTTCTGGTGTCATTCTAAGGGGATCCAGTATCTCTCTGCCTGGGATGACATGACTGACAGACCTTGATGCTTTGCCAGAGATGGCCTGCATCTGTCACCCCTGGGCTTCTGGATACTGGCCAAGGCTCTTGCCACCCCTATAGTGCCATTTTAGGTGGTGTTCCAAAGTCCAAATTACTACTGTAACAGGTACAAACAAATGCAATCTGAGGGCCATGTTGCTCAAAGCTAAAAGTCTAACTCTCAAATGCACTCGCTCGAGGCACTCCTTAAAATGGAGAACATCAGCATTTGTGCTATAACAGAGACCTGCTTCAAGGCAGCAGAAAGCACCACTGCACTACCACGCTATAACTCATTCCACACCTTTCAGCCCCAGAACTTAGACTGAAGCTCCAAAGGCGGTGGTGTTTCCATATTCATAAAGGATGAGCACACCTCCAGACTAGTAGCCCAACATAACGCATCAGAGATACTTCAGGTGCAGCTAACATTGGGTAAGACAGCGATAAAGGTTGTAGCCTGCTATAGGTCCCCAACCATGTCCCAAGATGCACACTCCACATTCCTACGCATCCTGGAGAATATTAGGGTCCAACCTAACACTCTCTTATTAGGCGACTTCAACTACCCCTCCATTAACTGGGTAAGCTACTCATGTACCAATACACTTGCCCAACATTTCCTGGAGTTCATTAATTCTAATTCCCTGGTCCAGCTCATTCTTACCCCCACTAGAGATAGCAACATCCTTGACCTGGTCATTACTATCATGGGTGACTGTTGCTCTATACCAATAGTCAGCTTCACCCTGGTTAGATCCGACCACAGACTAATCACCTTGGAAATCCACATCCCTCCCACCCCACCCCACCCCAGCAAAGGTAACCACCATGAAAAACTTCTCTAAAGCTAACTTTGGGATCCTAAAAATAGAGGTGGCTAAATTCATGGCACCCATGCAAATGGAGAATAGTTGCGTGACTGCAGAATCATACACCAATGCACTGTACAAACACGTACACAAATGCATGTATCTCACCATACCCAATAGAACCAAGACACACTCCTCCAAAAAAAGGAAGCCAATCTGGTGGTCCCCTGCCATAAACAAACTCTACAACAGAAGGAGGAAACTGATGCTGAATAAGGTGAAGTCCCAAGACTGGAAAAACTCACTTATCTGCCTCAACAAACAGTTGAGATCCATCATCAAATCCTCTAAAGCTAGGGATGAAAACAGAATTGCAGCAGATAGTAAAGACAACCACAAGGCCTTCTATAGTTATGTAAACAATCCCCACAGCAATACCCAGATTTGCTCTGAGTTATTGCACAATGGTACCTCCTACACTGAGCCCACAGATATTGCCAGTAAGCTGGCCGACAGATTCAGTGTCAACTTTACCCTCCTCTCCCCCCCAAAGGACCAATCACAGTACCAGTAGATGGCCAGGCACCCAGTATTACTGATGCACAGGTTCAAACAGCGCTGTCCAAGGTCAATAATACAACTTTTATGGGACCTGACAATATCCCTGGTTATGTTCTACATGAACTACAGAGTGAAATGGCACCTCGCCTGTCTGCCCTGTTCAATCACAGCCTCACGTCAGGCTTTGTCCCTACCGAATGGGGCACGTCTACAGTCATCCATCTCTACAAAGCAGGAGTGACTACAGACACTGGAAACTATTTCCTCATTAACCTGACAAGTCTGATATGCAAAGCTATAGAATGCATCATCATGGACCTAATAAACAAGGATATAGGAAATCTTCAAACTCTGGATTCCACACAGTTTGGTTTTGTGAAGGGTATATCATGTCTGCTCAACTTTGTCAACTTCTTTGAGTCAGTCACCAGAGCTGTGGATGAAGGCAAGGTGGTTCATACAGCTTACCTTGATATGGCCAAGGCTTTTGATACCATTCCCCACTCAGGAATCATAGAAAAACTCATTAAGCTTAGCTTCAACCCCTGTATCACTAGGCGGGTTGCAAACTGGCTCACAGATAGAACCCACAGTGTGAAAGTAGCTGACTCCAAGTCAGATTGCTGATTATTCACGAGTGGAGTCCCACAGGGTTTGGTCCTGGATCCTCTCCTGTTTATCGACTTCTCTGAAGCCCAGGCCAACATGAAGGGACTCTAGCTGACAAAGTTCACAGATGATTGCAAGTTGGGATTAACTCCCCAAGTGATGTTGACATCCTACAGAATGGCCTCACTGTGACCAATGACTAGTGTCAAAACCATGGCCTTAAGCTCAATGCCAAAAAAATGTGTCATCATCCCCTTTGGGAAAAACCCAGTTCCCATGAATTACCACATTGATGGTAGTCCACTGAACACAGAAGGTGTTACAAGAGATCGGGGAACACAGGTTGACAGTAACCTCTCTTTTGATCACCACATTGCCACTGTGGTCAGAAAGTCCTTCTATGTGGCACATCTCATTACTAAGGGTTTTGCATCCAGGAAGAAAGAGGTCATTGTCTCCCTCTACTCATCCATCATTAGGCCAATCATCAAGTACAATGCCCCATTTGGCATGTACACACTAGACACCTGCAACAACTGGAGAGGCCGCAAAAGTACGTCACAAAGAGGATCTTAGGCCTTAAACAATTGTCCTATATAGACAGACTCAAAAAACTCCAACTATTCTATGTTTCATATTGTCTACTTAGGGGCAGTCTCTACTTGACTTACAAAGCCATGTTTGACCCAGCTCTGTTAGAAATGCTACATCTAAAGAAATCCCAATCCCTCCACACCACACGCTCCAGAGACCTCAACCTCATTACCACAATTAACAGAACATGAAAGAGGGACAGGTTCATAACCCAGAGACTGCCCATGCTATGGAACAGACTTCAGATACATGTCAAGCAGAGCACCTCACTGACCCTCTCCAAGAGAAATCTTGAGTGGATGGGAAACAGAAAATCGACCCTGGGAAAAACCCCAGTGGCTCTACTCAACAGAGGCACTGGGAACTAAGGTCGGCTGGCACTATGCTAGGCTTGGAAAGGCCCCAGGGCCATTATCCTAGTACACACCTATGAACCTATGACAGGGTGCCTAGAGAGGAGTTGTGGTATTGTATGTGGAAGTTATGAGTGGCAGAGATATATGTAAGAGTGGTACAGGATATGTACAAGGGTGGTGTGACATTGGTGATGTCTGCAGTGGGAGTGATGGATGCATTTAAGGTGGAGGTGGGATGACCTCTGGGATCAGCTGTGAGCCCTTTCTTATTTGCAATGGTGATGGACAGGTTGATAAACAACATCGTACAGGAGTCCCTGTTGACTATGATATTTGCAGATAACATTGTGAACTGTATTGTGAGTAGGGAACAGATTTAGGAGAACCTGGAAAGGTGGAGATATGCTCTGGAGAGGAGAGGAATGAAGGTCATCAGGACTATGACAGAATATCTATGTGTGAATGGGAAGGATGATAGCAGAATGTTGAGGATGCAGGGGAGTATAGTTGGCAAAGGGGGATGTGTTGAAATGATTGGGATTAACATTTTAGAGTAATGATGACTGTGGAGGACAGGTGAAGAAGATAGTACAGCCAGGATAGAGAGGGTGGAGAAGAGTGTCAGGAGTGATTTGTGACAGACGAGTACCAGTTAAAGTGAAAGAGAAGGTCTACAAGAGGGTAGTGAGACTAGCTATGTTGGAGAAAGTGGCATTGACAAAAAGGCAAAAGTCAGAGCTGGATGTGGCAAAGTTACAGATGTTAGGATTTGCACTGGATGTGACGAGGGTGCACAGGATTAGCAATGTGTATATGAGAGGGTCAGCCCACATTGAATGGTTTTGAGACAAAGCGGGAGAGACAAGATTACATTGGTTTGGACATGTGGTAAGGAGGAATTCTGGGCATATTGGGAAAAGGATGGTAAGGATGTAGCTGCCAGGTAGAAAGAAAAGAGGAAGGCCTCAGATAAGGTTCTGGAAGTGGTGAGAGAGGACATGCAGGTGGTTGGTGTGACAGTGCAAGATGCAGAAGACAGGTAGAAATGACAAGAGATGATCCACTGTAGTGACCTAAATGGGAACAGCCAGAGGAAAAAGAAGGAGATGTTGTAATGTCAGTCTTCACAGATTTGCCAATGATTTGCTAGACATAACACAACTCTATGAGTAAATGACTACAAATATGAGGCACACATATGGTCAGTGTGCATAACACTGGACAGTTACATGGTATGAGCTCAGTATATCACATTCAGTTCAACACACACATCTGCAGCAGCACTTTACTATACAAATACCATGTATAGGTCTCTTACATTTCTGAGACAAACAAGTATATCATAGTTGTATTCACAAGTAAGATATGAATATGTATGACATCCCAGTAGCTGACCTAGCCTTGTCACAGTCAGTATTGTTCAACACACACTCCAGTAATAGTCATATGTGAGCCATCCTTTCCTGGGGTGTCTCAGGGGCTTGACCTATGATATATGTCACTGCAGACAGACCCAGATTGTATGGCCATCAGTTCTGATCAGCAGTATATCAGTACAGCAAGTCTTGTTGAGACATGTATGTTAAACTTCCTATTTCCCATTCATCATACCCCCTACTGCAGTCCATTACATGCTTACTTGTTTGACATACCTTTTTTTCTCCAAGTGTAGGTGGTTATGTCCTGTTTGTTTTTGTTATTTTTTTCCCACTGTCTCGCTCTCTCTCTTTTTCATGGATGCAGGGTGTACATCTGTTTTGCACAGGCAGCAGATTGCCTTTTGTAGGTAATGCGCATATGCAGCCGATGGCCTGTGCACAAATTGGTGTCCCCCACTTTCTAATTGCATGCAGAACAGCTGTGTTGTTATTCATATAGTCAATGGCATGGTAGCACACTCCTATAATTGAGTACTTCATGTGGGCGTTGGCCCTTTTCCTTGCCAGTGAGGAGAACTTCATGGAGATGTGTGAACAACATCGCAGAGGGTATTTGGAAATACCTCTTACAACCAAAACTATGGAGACAGGCCAACATAATGGGGTGAATGTTCCAGACATAGGGACAGAATGTAAGTATTGCTGTTATACAGTTGGATTAATCCTAGTCTAGCAGGGTTTGTGTGAACATGGAGTTTCTGCATGATTTTAGGTCTGACAGTGTTATGTGTTTGATATAACTCTCAACCATAGGGCTATCCACAGAATGGCCAGAGTTTGGACTTCTATCTTTGGTGTGATCCTCAAGTGATTCGCATATATTTTTTTGTTTTTGGAAGATCAGTAGCATACTCTGGGGATTGCAGTCAGTAACTGCTAACATCCATTTATGTTTCTGCCCTCATATCCCTCAGAAACATATGTTACAACTAACCCTGTTATACCAGCAACATTCTCAGTTTATAACAGCAATATTTCAAATATGCCCTGTATGGTATATTATTATTTAGTGCCTACATTCCTGATATCATCCCAGTGATGTATCAGACTGCCAGGCATGTTATGTGGAAGAGACCTTATCTGTGAGGGGAAAGCCTGGATATTCTGTTGGACTCTGTACAGTTGAGAGGTCTGTGTATTTCTGACAATTGTTGACAGATTGTGTAGCAATGTAGTGTGTCAATGTTATTTGGCCTGTGTAGGGAAGGGGTGAATGTATGTGTTGTGTCTCTTTTTCTATCTGCCTGTGCATGCTGCTCCTGTTTCTGATGGTCTATTAGCTGTATATGTTTGTAAGGCAGACTGAGACATGTCCCATACCATGGTCAGGCATCATACTACACTAAATTGGGCCAGTATATGTAGGGGGATTGTGTGAGTGGCAAACATGTTGAGATGTATTTGTTCTCACAGTCCTTATGCTGTACTGTTCCTTTGGCTTACTGGTATGTCACTGTGACTGTGGTGGAATTAGTTGCAGGTATGCACTTTCACACTGATGTCTGCTTTTCAGTGCTTTTACATCCTTGTAGTGCCTGATATATTTGCCAATACATGTCTAATTCCCCCTAGCGGATTTGGATTAGTGTTGGGTCAGTCTGACTGTAGTTTGGACAGTGCTTGGTAACATGCTTAGCAGCTGAGTCTAGTTTCCCTAATTTGATGTTATGTCCAGATATTTGAAGGATGTGCTGTTGCGTGGCACCTATAAGTGTTGTGCATTTCTGACACATCAGTGGGATAATGTGAGGATTTCTGTCACTAACTAGTGAGAAGTAATTGAGTGTTGGACTTGTGCTATTTCAGTAAATATATGTTAGGACAGACATGAGGGTGTTACTGCAGCAACTGTGTCAGTTTATCTACTCCAGTTTTTCAGATATGCTCCTATTTTTATACCTTTCTCCTCCCACTTTGTCAGGCTTGGTCCAGATTCATTGCACTAAGGGGTTCTGAGCCTACCTCTCAACTGTCTGGATTGTTGCATTATGTCCAGGTTTATTGCTCATATTTCTGGTCTGTTTCACAAATTCATTATTATTATATCCCTGGTAAATCACTGTGATGATATGTGGATTTCTGACAGTAAATGATGACGTACATTTCAGTTTCAGAACTCACATCCTTCTGAACATATATGCTGAAACAAACCCTGCCATTCTGGCAACATTCTACATTTATAAGAGCAATATTTAAAATATGTCCCTAGTTGGGCCCCATTGTCCCCCCATTTGGACAGCCTTTAAACAGATTTCTTACACTAACAGGTTGAGAGGTATGGTTGTGAGGTATGACTCTACTACATGTTATGAGCATATATATATATATATATATATATATATATATATATATATATATATATATATATATATATATATATATATATATATATATTGTGTGTGTGTGTGTGTATATTTACTTTATATATATATATATATATATATATATATATATATATTTAGTTATATATATATATATATATATATATATATATATATATATGTATGTATAGATATATACATACATATATATATATATATATATATATATATATATATATATATTATGTGTATATCTCTATTTATATTATGTATATATGCATCTCCATACATATATACATTTGTATATGTCTAAATACAAAACCTGACTAATTCTATGGAATCTTCCCCTACTGTTGAATGACTCTACTGCATGATATGTTTGTAAAAGCATCAGCAATCCTTGTAATGCAAATGGTGTACTGGTACATTGCTCTGATTATGTTGTACAAGGCCCTGGGCTTGAGACTTGGCAGGGCTGATTATTTTGTTGCTAGACAGAATAGTGGCTGATGGAAACAGCGTGATTAAAGCAGTTTTAAGCAGTTGTAAGCAGGTTTGCGTGGGTTTGCATGATACTAAACAATGCCAACACATGTTAAATGTACAGAGGCTTAATCTGTGTTAGCGTCACTTAGCAACGTTTACCAGTGCGCACATCTGCTTAGCTGAGCTACCTGCTGCTTAGCATTCATGTCTGAGCAATGATTAAACCTGCTAAGCATAGATGAGCATTGTTAACCAATGTTCACAGTTTATTCTTATAAAATATCTTTTATAGATATTTCTATATTCATTATATTATATTATATTGTATTGTATTATATTATTATAATAATATTTTAATATTATATCCTTATAATATTATTATATCACATTATATTATAATTTGATATATTTTTATATATCTATTATAACATATAAAATGTGCTTCCATTACAGTAGCATTGGTGTAACTATACTGCATGGGACAGATGTATTCGCGGGTGGTTTCACATGTTATATGCACTCACACTTCCATTTTACTTCAGCTACACTGCCCTGGGTGACAAAAATAACTTACCACATATTTTAATATGATAATAGTACTTTTAACACTACTTTCCCTTGAAAAATTGGATTGCCTGTTGTAGCACTCAAACTGTGTATCCCTGCATGCCAAGCTGGGATTCTGACCACTACACTACTTTGATTTGGGTATTTGAGCTTTATATTTTTATTTATCTCCTATTGCATATTAATGTTATTATATTAAATGGAGAGTATTGAGGTTTTCGGCCATGTCACTGAGGACTGCTGTCATGACATAATGGCATACATTTCAGTTTCATAAATGTATCCTTCAGAACATTCATGCTAATGCATAACCTGTTTTGTATCAACTTTCTGTCTGTCCTCTGTGCAGATGGGATGACACCCATGCTCAGGCTGTAGTTGACTACACCGCGGAATGGGTCTGACAGCCCATGCCTATGTTCATGTAGGAAGCAGCCATGAATGGTATCAGGCCTATAGAGACTTCTGTGTGCTGCCTTTGAGAGGGCATTAAAGACCTGCTTCCCAATCATGAGTGGAGAGGGGCAGGTGCTGTACATGCACATGTGTACCTATGGGGGGACAGGGGGTGAAGTTTACACTTCACTTGTCTGTAGCTGGTTGCCTATATCTATGGCATATGTGTATGTGGTGTTATTGCTCAGAACTACAGAGCAGGTATGTGTGTTGGCTCATGAATTGTGGACACTTGTCTGGAAGGCTTACTGATTAGCCTTGGTGGATGTATCCAGTCTGCACTTAAAGACAGCCTTAGTGTACATCACCTGTGACCTTATTTGCTTGCGCAGAACAAGTTGACATGGCTGCCAAAGAGGCACTTGTTCATTCTTGGCCAGTCCTGGGATTATTTCCACCTATGATGGTTGTTGTGTATTGCTGCTGTCCACCACAGACATTCAACCTACCTTGAGTAGGTTGATGTTGTCCTGTCAGGTATTGCTGAGGCCATACAGCTATGTAGGTGCCCACATACTATTGTCATGTGGGCTTGGACACTGCTGCTAGTTCCAGCATATCGGACATCCTTCATGTGGGCCTTGCCCCTTTTCCTTGCCTGTGCATGGGCCATTACAGAGGTGTGGGGGCTACAACTTCACAGACAGTAGGTGGGAATACCTCACAGGACAGGAAATGTAGAGACTGCCCAACAACATGTGGGACAAAGGTCCAGATTTCCGTACAGATTGTATGTCATTAGTGCTGTTATACACATGGAGGGTTGCTAGAGTCACAGGGTTTGTCTGAACATGCATTTACTGAGTGACCTGACATCTGACAGTAATATGCCTCTGGCATACCTCTCAACTGGCATGTTGTCCACAGAGTGGCCAGAGGATTGCCTGTTATGTTTGGTCAGTTCCTCGAACAACGTCTTCTTCTCTGATGTCAGTAGGATAATGTGAGGATTGTAGTTACTAACTGTTGACATCCATTGGTGTTCTAGACATCATATCCTTCAGGGATGTTATGTTACAACAACACATGTAACACCAGCTACAGTTTTAGTTTGTAACACCATCATGTGTGATATGTCCCTCTTTCCAGCCCCCTGTCCCACAAGTACATCATGCATTGCCCAGATGTCCTGCACTATGAGGTGCAGAGGTATGGTATATCATTAATTACCAACTGCACTCCACCTATCATCCCAGTGACCTAGCAGACTCCTGGTTGTCGTATGTGGCAGTGGCCAGGATTATGGTTCCACACCCTGGAAATTCTGTGGAAATCTGCACATATGACAGTTATGTATGTCTGGCCATTGTGAACAGACTGCAAGGATTGGGTAACAGTGTTGTGTGTAGATGTTTGTTGGGCAGGGAGAGTAGCAGATGAGTGGCATGCATCCTTTACCTATCTGACTATGCATGCTGCTAGGGCTGCTGGCGGTCTATTAGGTCTGTATGCTTGTAGGGGTAGACTGTGAAATGTCCTGTAACACCTCAGGATTCCCAGTACACTGTGATTTTGGCCAGTTTGTGTCAGTGTAGTGTGTGTCTGACAATCAGGATATGTTTATTCAGACAGTCGTTGTACTCTGGAGTTCATTTTGGGTACTGGTATGTTGCTGTGACTGAGGTGCAAGGAAGCAGCCATAGATTTTAACATTGCTGAATTGCTGAACCTTCTGAAGACAGAGAAAGACCTCTAATTGGTTAGGGTATATGGTTGGAACACCTCCAGTTTTTACATTTTTACTCAGCTCTATTAGAACCAGGAGGGATTTTTTTTTCCTTTTTGATTTCAGGTTTTAACCAACTTTCATTAAGTCCTAAGATATGTGGAGAGTAGTAGGCTACCCAAATCTGGTACGTTATTGTACATGTTTCTAGAGTACAGATCTAGTATCCTATTGTATATGTCTCTAGAGTAGAGATAGGGTATCTTATTGCATATGCTTCTAGAGTACAGATGTGTTATCTTATTGTATATGTTTCTAGAGTACAGATCTGCTATCTTATTGTATATGCTTCTAGAGTACAGCTCTGGTATCTTATTGTATATGTTTCTAGAGTACATATCTGCTATCTTGTTGTGTAAGCTTCTAGAGTACAGATCTGATATCTTATTGTATATTTTCTAGAGTACAGATCTGGTATCTTATTGTATATGCTTCTAGAGTACAGATCCAATATCTTATTGTATATGCTTCTAGAGTACAGATCAAGTATCTTAGTGTATATGCTTCTAGAGTACAGATCTGCTATCTTAGTGTATATGCTTCTAGAGTAGAGATCTGGTATCTTATTGTATATACTTCTAGAGTACAGATCCAGTATATTATTGTATATGCTTCTAGAGTACAGATCCGGTATCTTAATATATATGCTTTTAGAGTACAGATCTGGTATCTTATTGTACATGCTTCTAAGACCTAAGTTGAAGACTCTGAGCCCAATCTGATTTCTAGATTTTTTTTCTGAAGATGGGTGGGATGAGTCAGCTGCTTTGTCACTAGTGGGTATTAGCTGAGAAAGACCTGGGTTGGGATGAATGTTGCCAAGTAGCTGCAAGAAAGGAAATTAAGGTATGAAAGAAAATAAAAGTTTGTGTTTTGCTTTATAATTTAAAATAAATCTAAGAAGCCATAATTTATACTGAAAGTGTTTTTGTTTAATGAAGAGGTATATGCCACATTGTAGAGGTGCGAGAATATGTTGAAAAGACTGTAGGCATTATTCATGAGACTAAAAATGGGGTGTGTTCCAACTGAAGAAGGTACTGATAAGATATAATGTTTCCAAGTGTTATCAGATATCAGAGTATCAGTTTGTACAATGTATCAAATCATCATGCTGCAAGTATTGGGACTATGTTGTAGAAAGTTAAACTGTGTAGAGAAGAGTAATAGAAGGGGATGAGTAGGAGGATTATGAGTACTTAGTTGGATGAATGAGTAGGAGATGAGTACTTAGCTGGATGTTTATTTGTGAGTTTAGATAGATATATTTTGTAAGAGTAAAATACAGAATAGATTTTAAAATGTGTTATTACTACAGTATAAAACAGTGTAATATATGTAGTGGGAGCAGTAGGAACATAAAAGAAAAAAGTAGGTTGGTATGAGCAATGTTTTGGCGAACAAGAAGAGAGTGAGTAAGACCAAATAATGAACTGAGAGAAACAAAATGCAGAGGATGCAGAGGATGGGTAAGGAGTAGGTGGTTAATTGTGTTACTATACAACTGAATTAATTGCACAACATCTATAGCAAAAGCAAAATGAATATGGAGTGCTGCAAAATTAGCTATGCAACCTAATATATTTTATATCAGTATTAAAATGAAACCAGTGGTGTTGAACTGCTCAATGTATAACAGGCTATGACCCTTATGCATGTTTTTTAAAACAATACAAAATCAGCTGAACAGCCTAAAGCATGCCATTCCAGTATTAATGTCAATCTAGAGCTGCTAAGCTGTATAATTTAGTGCACTAGATGGCACTTTTAAGCTGACTTGAAAATGCATCAGAATCAGTATTTCAACTCAAGGCTTGCAGTGTTATTATCTTGTAATATCTAATGTGTGCATGCATACATATACTTAACTAAATGCAAAATGGAGGACAGGTACTGCACTTCATCTATTTGTGTTTTTTGTTGTCAGTGATATTTGCCAGCATTGTTGCAAACCATTTCAATTTCAACCATTTTTCATACTACATTCGGTGATAGCATTAAACAGAGCATGAAGTGCTACGTCATCCTCATAGCCTAGGGCATTGTAGGTAAGGATTTCACCAACTTCAATACAGTACGAACATTCAATCTACAGCATGTCATAAAAAGATTAAAGTGACTCTAAATTTTGTAAAATCATGTAAATAAGTAAAGACACTCTCTGCCAGCATTAAAATAAATCTAGTACTGTTGGACCACACAATGTAGAACATCCCATGTCACCATTAAACTAATTGTAAATTGCTAAAAATGTTGATGGAGAAAATAAAGCATGCATTGCTAGTATTAATATAAACCTATTGCAGTTCAACAATAAAATATAGAAATTGTGCACCTCTATGAAACTGACTCTTTTGCTTTACAAGATCAGCCACACAACTTAAATCATCTCATTCAAGAAAAAAAGTGAATTCAGTGTTCCCATACCACATATTTTCGAGTGAGGTCTGGTACTATCATATCAAATTATCACAGAAAACAATTAGATATCTGCAACATGGAGCATCTTCTGGCAATATTAATCCAATGTACTCAAAATCAGCCACTCAAAATAGGACATTCCGTGGCAGTATTAATTTGATTCCAGAGGTCTTCAATGGCAAAATTCAGCATCCCACAGTAGTGTTAAAATTCAAACCAATTTACAACAGATTCAGCAGCCCCCCCAACTCGTACATCTTGTGACAGTACAAAACTGAATCTAATAGTATTCCGCTGTACAGTGTGCAGTTCCTGTTTTGTGTTAAACTAAATCCAATGAACTACAAATTCAGTCTAAAAAGTAGGCTGAATGACTACTATCTAAATTTTTACTTGCTAACTTCCTCATACTTTACTAGATTTTTTTTTTTTGTGAAGCCACATTTTTGTCCACTGATGCTTCACAAGAGTTCCAATGCAAGCCAAAATTTGGTACTGACAAATCCTTGTTTTGGCTATTTATAAGCACAAGTACAGTGTTTTCAAAACACTGTTTTCCTTTTCCCTTTGTCTACACAATCAAAAAGGAAATACCAGAGTTTTACCAAAACATTGTCTTCCATTCATCTATCTATATTATCTATAAGTGGGCTTTGACAAGAAGGTTTTCAGGTACAGCTTGTTATAGTTGTTAAATAAATTACAAAGTTGAAAAAACAGATTGTTAAATACAAACACATTCACTATAATGAGTAGGATGCATACATACAGACAGACATACAGGCATACATGCACACAAACAACATGTCAAATAGAACGAAGTATACATAGTCAATTACTACAAGACCTACAAATAAAAATTACCATTGCAACAGAGGAATGTATAATACTCAAAGTATTGAAAACTGAAAACAATGCTGCTAAAATAGTTTCATTTAGGGTCATCAGAGTTAAAAGTCTTACGTTTATTTATTTATTTATGTATTTATTTGTTTTCTTGGTATTTTTTTTTTTTTGGCTGAGACCTTTTTTAGAGGAGCATCTAAGATAAAAGCTCCATAGGGTTAATGGATTACAAACCAACAATAATAAAATAAAAAGCCTGCAGTAATTTCAGAAGCAGTTATTAGTATCACATAATCAGATTGTAAGTATGCTATAATTGATATAATTTCAAGTTTTATTCAAGCAGAAGAACAAAATGGGTTCACTCTGTGATTTTGTGAAAATCTTAACGAATTAGATGAAGTGACAAATGCAAATTATTATTGAATAGTGGCCAGCATCTGCACATTAAAGTTAAGAAATCCATTAAAAGCTGTTGAGATTATCCATTTTTCTGCACTCAAGGGTTCACTTATGGTGAAGTATTTGGCAGCAGTTTAGTAAATGACAGCCAGTTCCAGAAATAAGTTGTAGGATTCAATTGACAGAAAATGTGTAGCTTGGCATACCTTCTCTTTAAGTGCAGTTATTATTAGAGATAATGTGAGAATAGATTGCATTTGGAAGAAAGTCTTATTGTAAACATTCCTGTTATGAAACTGTTTTATACACAGAATGTGACAACTCCATGAAGGTAATTTTCTGTGAATCTAAAACCTTTAAAATAGTTTTCCTACAAACATCCATTCAGGAATACTGAATGCACCCATTTCTCACTGCTGTGTGATATTGCAGTTAGTATCTATAAGTTAAGGGATATATGGGGTACACACATATACCACATGCGGGGGGATATATCACATGGGGGATATATGGGGTACACATATATATCACAAGTTGGGGGATATATGAAGTACACACATATACCCCATTTAGGGGTTGCTGGAAGGGCTTTCCAGTACAAAATTGGCTTTACTTTAGGTTTGTGGAGCGTGGTTTTCAAAGAAACCATTTTGAAGGTTTGGCACTGAAATTGCCTTTTGTGAGTCATCACGAAGCCTCCAAATGTTAACAATATAACTCCTGAAGGCAGAATCTCTGGATAAGTTTTAGCTTTTAGTATGTCTCAGTGGCATTCAGTTGATCTGAAATTTTTAGTAGGAATCTATCATTCCACAAAATACAGTGAAATGCAGAGGAGAATTTGAGTGCAAAAATTAGAAGGTGTAGATAAGTATGGGGATTGAAAAGTTGTGTTTGAAAGATGTTTAATAGGGAGAAGAGAAGTACAGAAATAAAGGAAGCATATATCTTCTGCATCAAGACATTTCACTAATATGCAAGTTTAGCTTTAATTGTATAGCATATGTCAGGAATTCTGAGAATCTTTAGTAATTTATGCCACATTTTGAGATCCCTTACAAAGGTGGTCTTTGTCATATACTCTAGAGAGTAGACTGAAACAAAACCACAATGAAAGTATTAAAGGTAGAGTTGTGCAGAATACAGGTGACTATGAGTCTTCAGTGAGCAAACTGATATGAGATAGTGTTTCTAGTACTGGGGCAAGCAAAACTTGCTCTTCAGGTAGTTTTATAGACTGGTGTTATATTAACTCAAAGTTGAGCCCCCTCCCCCCAAATTCTTCTGTACTTCTACAACTCAACTGTAGCATGCACCTTGCTGCAGTTACTAGCACACACTGAGCTTCACAACAAATGTGAATACATTGTCAGCATTCATTTATGTACCCCAAATCCTTACAGTTTAATTTATTAGAGCCCATACCGCAGTACTACCCCATTAAGACCTGCGATTGTGTTTCCTAATACCTTGCACATAGGCCATCCTAGTTACAGCTCTGAAAAATAAAATCCTAGAAAAAACAGAAAAAATGGACTGGAATCTATCAACTTCTTTGAGGAGAATTGCAACAAGAGATGGTCGGTGAATACAAGACAAAAAACAGTAAAAAATGAAAGACAAATGAAAACCAATGTATTTCATGGTTATGAATTCTTATTAATTTAAATAAGTGCTGCATATGATTTTTTACAATGTAAATCATTTATTTCTTTCCCTACTTCAAATGGTTACTAGTTCCCTTTTTAAAATGTTAAGTTTGATTCTTCTAGGTATATATATATATATATATATATATATATATATATATATATATATATATATATATATATACATATATGAAAGTAAAGCCACTTATTTTCATTTAGAGTTTAAAAGGTTAAACAATTTATCTTATTAAAAGTTAATCATTATTATGATGAAACTTATGTTAGGTGGCACGCTTTCTGATATCTTGGCATAGCTGAGTAATGTACCATGAAATATAATACAAGATGCAACAAATGACACTAAAGAGCCATATTAAGTTACATTCTGGGTTCTTAAAATGGTCCAGAAGTGTGCTACTGATAGTATACTTGACATGCAATAGCACACAGGAAAGACATGCTATATAGGTTCATAGGTTCATACTAGGCTATCTGCCCTAGGGCATTTATAAGCCTAGCCAGAATGTGTTTGGCTTTCGTCACCCATTTTAAATTTATTTTGCTATGCCCTTTTTCGAGGTTAGTATACTGTGCCTCTGTCTAACAGTGACACAGAAGTGATACCCGGGGTAAACCTACAATCTCCCATCCACTCATCAAGATTCCTCTTGAAGAGAGTCAATGAGGGACTCTGCCTAACCTGGACTGGGATTTTATTCCAGAATGAAGGGAGCCTCTGGGTTATGAATCTGTCCCTCCAGCATGTCCTATTTATTTCAGTGCTGAGGTTCAAGTCTCTCGGCAGAGCACGATGGGATTTGGATTTTCTGAGGTGCAGCATGTCCATTAATTCTGGGTTGGACATGGCTTTATACGTCAGGCACAGATCACCTCTGAACAGGCGGTATGCCACTGAGTAGAGCTGGAGTTTCTTTAACCGGGCAGCATATGGCATCTGTTTGAGCCCTTTGATCCTCTTGGTGAGGTACTTTATAAACAAAGTATAAAAAATACAGATTTTTACATATATAAAAGTTACTACTGGACTGATATCAAATAATTAGAGTAACACTCACACTTTTATAAGTTAAACCTAGATCACACATAACTGTCATTCTTTTAATGTAAGTTTATATGCTATGTCTCTTTAAAAAAATGAGAGTCTGCTTTATATTAAACATCTCAAAGAAACAGTGCTTGTTGAATCATTAAATGTTATTTCTTTGAGAGCAATGGCTTTTCAGTGGTTGCAACACTGAGAATTTTTTTTTTATTTGGTGGCTTGCAGGGGTTTGTGGTATGGAAATGGCTTGGATTTACTTGTGGGTGTTTTGTGTGAATTGCAACAGCTGGACTGTTCATTTTGAAGCCTTTATCATGAAAACCAGCTTAAAACAACTTAGAGAGATGAACACTTTTGTGATGCTGTGATTGTTCTAAAATTCTAAGAACTGTCCAGTTTACTTCTTGTCTAAAAGAAAACAATCAAAATATTTTGAATCATATGCTAAGATACCAATGAATACAAGTTAGATAATAAGCAAAAGACAGTGGCTTGCATTCTAAACCACTGTCAGTTATTAAATAGTTCTGAATGCTTGCTACTGATTTTATCCTTGATATGCAATAGCACCCATGAACGTTATATTATGCTATAAACAAAGAGCAGGATTCACGATGGCTTGCACGGAGTCTAAGAGTAGTGTAAGACTCCATGCAGCCATCGCGATCCAGGAACAGCCTGTATGTGCGTGTAAGAGAGCACCTAAAATGGCTCTTACACAGACAGGGCGTGGATATGCTAATTACCTCACTTGCAGCCAAAAGGCATGCAAATGAGGTAATTTTGCGATCCAGGAAGCAGAAACCTGCCTGTGTAAGAGCTGTGTTATCTGCAGAAATGTACTCAGTTGATAACTGAGTACCGATCTGCAAATAACACAATGGAGCCTTGTCAGCTCCAAATAAAGGTTGCAAATGTCCCAGGCAGCATGCCAATGGCCAAATATGTGGCCACTGGCAACATACCCTGATGCAAACATAAAATAAAAATGTTTTTTTTTTTTTTTGGCGATCGCTGATGTTTAAACGTAGCGCAGCGCCGCGCAAATGGGCTGCTCTATAAAAAAACAGAAAAATAAAAAAATTAAACCCACAAACGTGGGTTTATGCAAAGCATGAATTTACAATGGAGGGGAATAGCAGGCTAAAACAACATGGCCACCGAGTAGGGGTTGCTAAGGGGAAAGCTGAGTGTAAGACATGTAACTAAGCATTAGTAGGCAATCCTATGTAAATGAGTGGTAGGATAGTGAATCGTACTGTTACATTGGAAATGAGCACATTCCGTGCAGTGTAGGAGTAGGATAAGGGGGAGTAACAGAGTAAGAGATAGGTGACATCACAGGGGGGAGTGTATGAAAAGAATGCAGCTCATTGGAGCACAGTGGCATGTGAAAGCTGTCAGTCACACATCATGGAAAGAGGAGTGTCAACAAGTAGGCATGGGAACGCCAAGAAATGGAAGGTGTACACTATGGATAACACCAAAGTTTCTTGCAGGGCGAGCATGCGCGCGTGTGCACGCTGGTAGGCACGAGTAAGCTAGAGTGCACGCGGGTAAGCGTGAGTGCACGCGTTTAAGGCAGAATAAGCATGTAAGAGCCTGTTTAAACACCTGTAAGCTTGTTTGCACTGGTGTGCACGTGTTTTAACCCGAATACGCAGATTTTAGTCCGTCTAAGCATGTGTGCATGCGTGTTAGCCCCTGTGAGTGTGTTTTCGCTGGTATGCGCGTTGCTCCCCCCTGAGGAAACAGAAGGGAAAAAGGAAGCATGGGAAATAGTAGGAAGCTAGCAGGGATTACTGGCAGAGCTAGCAGGTGAAAACAATCAGAAGAAGGCAATTACACAGGCAGAACAGTAGCCCAGCCCAGCACTTAAAACTCTGCAAACAACAGTGCAGAATGTTTCTCTCAAGAGACACTGCAACAGAGGAGTAAGCTATTAGAAGTGAAAACTGAAATAGCTTCACTCAGACCAAAAATGCTCGGTGCTACCATAGCTGTTATAAGGAGACATATGCAACTTGCTGAGGGTGGTGACTATGCAAATGCTGCTGGACAACCCACAGTGAGGAGATGGAAAAGAGTGTACAGGCCCAGGGTCACCTACCAGGGGTTACATGAGCTGGAGATAGTGGAGCGCTATAGAGTGGACAGAGACCTCCTGCAGCAAATTGTTGAGCTGTGCAGGCCATGCCTCACACACAGAACCAACAGAGGGGAACCCATTCCAGTGGAAACCAAGGTATGTATTGGCCTAAGAATACTAGCAACAGGTACCTTCCAGAGACTAACTGGTGATATGATGGGGATATCATAGGCATCAGCATCCAGGGTACTGCACCAGTTCCTGGATGCCATGTCAGCACATGTCGGTGATCATGTATATTTCCCCAATTCCCGTGAGGTATTGGCCAGCAATATGCGTCTCTTCCAGCAAATAGCGGAATACCCTGAGGTTGTGGGTGCAATAGACTGCACGTATATACGCATCAAAGAACCAGCCGGTGAGCGGGGTAGGGCCTACATTAACCGCAAGGGCTTCCCCTCCATCAACTGCCAGGTCATGTGTGATGCCCAGGGCATAATAATGAATGTGTGTGCTGGCTGCCCTGGAAGCTGCCATGATTCCCATATCTGGCATCTGACGCAGCTGTACCAGACATTTGCCAATGGGGACATCCCACATGGTCACTTAGTGGGGGATGCTGGCTATGCACTGGAGCCGTGGCTGATGACACTCATCAGAAATGCACACACACCTGAACAAGAACGCCATAATGAGACACACGCACAAACACGAAATGTAATCGAGCATGTGTTTGGGCTGCTCAAGTCATGGTTCCGGTGCCTGGACACATCTGGTGGAGCCTTGCAGTACTCACCAACTACATGTACCCAAATTGTCATGGTATGTGCTATGCTACATAATATGATTCTGCGAAAACAGCTGCAGCAGGACCAGCACAGGGCTGGGCCAAGCAGCCCCCCACCATTGCCAAGCCAATCACAGGCAGAGCATGACTCGTAGGAGGAACAATCTGAGCCTGCCCCAGTAGGCAGAAGGAGGCATGCCCAGTATGCTTTGGTCTTGGCAAAGCGGCAACGTGTAGCATATACACTGGCTCAGTAGGAACCCTGGAAATGATACCTCTCTCTAACTCACACATATAGTAAAAGGGATGCCTAAGTTGACACAACCTGCTGTCAAACATGTACAGGGAGTGCAGTATGTGCATCCAACATAGACAGCCCTGCAGCACCACCTGAGGCATGATTGCCATGTGTTAAGCAATGTAACACCATGTAGTATATGCAAACTTGATGACCCTGACTAACATCCTACCCTCACCAAGCATGATGCCACAATATGAAGACGAGATGATCAATTACAATAATTGGCTTAAGTATTGCTGTTAGTCAAAGGGGATCCAATGCATGCCAGCCTGGGATGACATGCTGAGCAAGACACGATTCTCCACCTGCTAGGTATGGCTTGCACCTATCAGTCCTGGCCTTTTGGATACTGGCAAAGGCTGTTGTCACCCCCACCGTGCCTTGAATAGGTAAGGCTCAAAACACAAACCCACCTCCATAGGTATCACAAGGGATAAGAACCTAGACGTAATTCTACCCAATGCCAGAAGTCTAAACTGCAAGATGCATGCAGTCTAAACACCCCTCAGCATGGAGAATGTTGATATCTGTTCTGTAACAGAAAACTGGGTCAAGGCTCACAAGAGCACCCTAACACTACCAGGTTACACCTCATACCGTGCTTTACAGCCCCAAAACATGGAACAAACTACAAAAGGAGGGTGACTAGCAATAATTGTCAAGTATAACCACACCCCCATGTTGGTACCACAACAAGAAGCAGCATGGACTATCCATGGTCAAGTAACAGTGGCTAAAACTGCCTCCCAGTTTGTAGCCTGCTACAGACTACCTTCCTAATGCCAGCAACTGCACTTGGCCTACATTGGAACACATGAAAATATCAAGGTCTCCAAACAACATTATATTGGGTGACTGAAAATACTCAAACATAGACTGGGAGCATTATTCTAGCTCCAACACCCTAGGCCAAAGGTTCCTAGAATTCATAAACCAAAATGCTCAGGAACAACGTACCACTCCCACAAGAGGGGTAAGCATACGGGATGTGATAATCAGCAACATGGGTACTCTATGGCCAGATAAGAAGTGTATCCCTCACTGGTAAATCAGACTATAGAGTAATCACACTGGATATTCACATCCTGACCACAGTCCCTGGCCAGAAAACCACAGTGAAAAACATGTGTAAAGCAAATGTTGCACTCCTCCAAACTGATGTGGAATCCATTAAAGGCCCTGCACCTGTGGAAAATATGGGCCACACCTCAGAACCCTTTATAAATGCATTCTATGAACACTTTCAGGAATGCATGGATTATGCAATCCCAAATAAAGCCAAGACCCAATTCCATACATGCAGGCATCTGGCATGGTGGACCCCAGCCATTACCAAACCATGCAAGAGAATGAGGAAGCTACTACATGATAGAGCAAACCCAAAAAGGGAAGTAATCTCTGATCAGTATTATGGCAATAAAATATGGCCACTCATAAAATCCACTAAGGCCAGCTACAACATGTTGAATCTGTGAATCTTGAGGCAATGTTACACCTGCCCCATGTACACAGACAACCCCCTCCTCCCCCCAAGAAATACAAATATATGTGAGAGATGCAACCATTTATCCAAACTGGAGGCTGAGCTCTCTATATGTGAGAGATGCAACCATTTATCCAAACTGGAGGCTGAGCTCTCTCAACTCAGTACTGTCAAAACTAGTCAGGAGGAGAAGGTAATCACACACACACACACCACAAACCCAGTCTCATATAGACCTATCACAATTGCAAACCAAAGACATAAACACACAAAAACATTCCCGGAGGCTCTAATTAAAAATCCACCAAATCAACAGAGGCCTCCAAAGCAGACATCCAAGCAACCACTACCTCCAAACATAGCACATGTAACACATAGTACACAAAGTCGGTGTGCCAAACAGTCACAGCCCTTAAGGACAAACAACATGCCTGATACACTTGTAATAGGTGACTCCATAGTCAGACACACTGATGTCCTGCTCACCAGACTGAACAAGAAAAAGGGTACAGTAAGCTGCCTGTAGGCTGCTACAATCCGCCACATAAAACAAGCACGCAGGTCACTCCAAAGCAAGTACAAATATGACTCAGTCATTGTCCATGCTGGTGTGAATGACCTGAGAAATACCTCCCTGGACTACATGAAAAGAGACATAGAGGAGCTCTCTGATTATGTAGGCCAGGCCGGTATGACTCTGACCCTGATCAGCATCCTACCCTCACCAAGAATGATGCCACAGTACAAACACAGAATGATCAGCTTTAACAATTGGCTCAATTACTGGTGTCATTCCAAGGGGATCCAATGTCTGTCTGCTTGGGATGACATGCTTGACAAGCCATGCTGATTTGCCTGGGATGGCTTGCACCTGTCACCCCTGAGTGTCTGGATATTGACTAAGTCTCTTGCCACCTCCATAGTGCCTTTTGTAGGCAAGGCTGAAAAGACAAACCCACCTCCCTAGAAAACATAAGTGGAAAAAACATAAGGGTAATGCTGCTCAATGCCAGAAGACTAAACCTCAAGATGCATGCTCTCGAGGCCCTCCCCAGTATGGAGAGCATCGATGTCTGTGCAGTGACGGAAACCTGCATCAAGGCTCCTGAGAGCACCCCAGCACTACCAGGTTATACCTCATATCATGCTTTTCGGCCCCAAAACCTGGACCAAACCACAAAAGGAGGGGGAGTATCCATATTCAGCAAAGATACCCACACATCCAGGTTACTGACAATGCACAAAGCATCGGAGACCATCCGTGTGCATCTAACCATAGGCAAAACTGCTGTACAGTTTGTAGCATGCTACAGACCACCCTCTCAAACCCAGGAACTGCACTCAGCCTTCCTGAAGATGCTGGAGAGTATGAATGTCTCTCCAAATACCAAACAAGGTACTCACAAATTACCACATAGGTGGTAATCCATTACGTATGGAAGAAGTAATCAGGGACCTAGGGACACAAGTGGACAGTAACCTCTCATGTGACACTCACATTGCCAACATGGCTAGGAAGACCTTCTATATTGGCCACCTTATCATGAAAGGATTCACATCTACATCAAGAGATGTCATTGTGCCCCTATACTCTTCTCTTATCAGGCCCATAATTGAGTACAATGCCCCAGTTGGGATGTACCTTACCCGACACCTGCAGCAGTTAGAAAGACCTCAAAAGTACCTCACCAAGAGGATAAAGGGTCTCAAACATTTGTCATATGCTGCCTGACTGAAGACAACCCAGCTGTATGCAGTCACATACTGCCTACTCAGAGGCGATGTATGTCCGATGTACAAGGTCATGTCCAATACAGAATTAATGGACATGCTCCACCTCAGAAAATCCAAATCCATCAGAGCCACGAGAGATTTCAACCTCAACACATAAATAAATAGGATGTGCTGGAGGGACAGATTCATAACCCAGAGGCTCCCTACACTCTAGAACAGAATCCCAGTCCATGTTAGGCAGAGCTCCTCACTGACTCTCTTCAACAGACATCTTGCCAAGTGGATGGGAGATCGTAGATTTACACTGGGGGTCATCACTGTGTCACGTCTAGACAGAGGCACAGTAAAGTAAACCCTAAATGGACATAATATTCACATAGCAAGGGGTGGTGAAAGCCACACACACTCTGGCTAGGCTTATAAATGCCCTAGGGCAGATAGCCTAGTATGAACCTATGAACCTATGAAGATACAAATTGTACAGGACACTAAGGATAATCACAAGGCTTTCTTAACTGATGGTAGGAACCTTGGTGGGAATTCACAGATATGCTCTGAATTACTCAAATATTACAAACAATACAACAAACCCACACACATTGCCAACATCCAACCTGACAGGTTCAGTGCAAACACCCCTCCCCACCAAAATGCCAAATATCTATCCCAGCAGAGTGTTGGCCCCCTGACATTGCAGATGCTGAGGTAACAGCCAGCATCTTCAAAGCAAAACACACAGCATCAAAGGTAAGTGATGGTGTCCCGGGCTGTGTCCAACATGAACTCCAAGAAGAATGGAATGCCAAATAACACTACTGCTCAATTTCAGCCTTACCACAGGATATGTACCCAAAGAGCAGTGTACAGCAACAGTGGTCCCTCTCCACAAAGGTGGTGTCTGAATGGATACTGCAAACTATCACCCCAGAATCCTGACAAGCTTGGTCTGCAAAGCTATGGAGAGGATCATCATGGACCTCAGAAATAAAGATATCGGGGACCTACAGACACTGGACCCTACCCAGCATGGCTTTCTTAAGGGAAGACCCTGCCCCTTAAACATGTTTGACTCATTTGAAACAGTCATCAAGGCCATTGATGAAGGGAATGTGGTCCACACAGCCTATCTGGACCTTGCAAAAGCTTTCCATACAATACCCCATGTGTTCATTATAGATAAGCTCACCAGCTTAAATATAAACCCCTATGTCAGTAGATGGGTTGCAAATCAGCCCAAGGACAGAACTGACATGGTCAGAAATCTTGCAGCCATGTCAGACTACAAACCAGCTACAACTGGCATCCCACATTGCTCAGCCCTGGGACCTCCCTTGTTTGGTATATATTTCCCATAAGTACAGGCCAACATGGAAGGACTGTGTCTGAACAAGTTTGCAGAGGACTACAAACTGGGCACCATATCTGACCCTCCAGCTGACACAAGTATCCTACAAAAGGGTCACATAGAAACAGACAACTGGTACCAGAGCCATGTCATCAAGCTAATTGCAGAAAAGTGTATAGTCATCCCCTGTGGATAAACAGTAAGTGCCCACCAATTACCACATAGGTGTTAACCCATTAAGTACTTTCGAAGTAATAAGAGACCTGGGGACACAAGTTGATAGATATCTTGCATTTGACAACCATGTGGCTGTAGTGGTTACAGAAACATACCATATACCCACCTAATCATGAAGGTAGTCAGATCTAGATCAGGGGAGGTCATCGTGCCTCTTCAGTCATCCTTCATCAGCCTCACAATTGAGTACAATGTCCCCTGTGGGATGTACCTCAGCAGACACCTCCATCAACTGGAAAGACCCCAAAAGTACCTCACCAGGTGGATCAAAGAGCTCGAACAGATGCCATGTGTTGCCTGATTAAACAAACTGCAGCTCCACACAGTGCCATACTGCCTGCCCAGAGGCAATCTTTGCCTGATGTATAAAGCCATGTCCAAGCTGGAATCAATGAACATGCTGCACCTTGTACAATCTGAATGTCAGTGAGCTATGCGGATGAGAGACCTGAACCCCAGCACTGACATACATAGGACATGCTGTAGTGATTGATCCATAACCCAGAAGCTCCCTCCACTCTTGAGTAAACTCCCAGTACAGGTTAGCCAGAGAGACCCTCATTGACTCTCCTCAAGAGGGATCTTGATGAGTGGATGGGAGATGGTAGGTTTACCCTGGGTATCACTGTTATGTCATGGGTAGACAGAGGCACAGTATACTAACCTTGAAATATGTCATGGCAAAATCCAGTTACAATGTGTGTTGAAGGACAAACACACTCTCTGACTAGCATTAGAAATGGCCTAGGGCACATAGCTAGTGTTTGTCAATGTCCACCCAAGTTGCGGAATACACTACCAATGTTGGACAAGCCTGGTTTAAGTAGTCCATATCTGAACAAAATGCAACATGGTCATATGTGCACAACTGGCCCTTAACCAGTCTGGTGTGCTCACTATGAATATTTAAAGCAGTGATAGGACTGAAACCCATGATACTGTCCACCACAGTGAAAGTACTGAACCAGTACACTATACGATATTACAGTGTTTGGTCAGTATGAAAGGATGTTGACAACTGTATGCAAACTATCCCATGGAAACCCTGCAGGCACAGTATAATCCCTGTTGGGTTCAGACACAAAGCAGTTGGGCAGTAAGTACACAACATGACTCCCAACACACAACTATAAATGTGAAATATTGTTGAAGTTCACACACAACCACAAATGTGGTGGACTGCAGATTTCAACATATGGAAAGCTCACACTGGGCATGCTCGCACACTTTGATAAATGATACATATGTCAGGCAACAAGCTATGGAAAGCCTGAACTGGGCATGCTCACACACTTAGGCCGTGTCTCAGTTTAGCAGTTGGCCACACATATCTGGTATTTGTATGTGTTAATCCAGGAACCTCCCACAATGCAGCAATCTGCCCAGTGCACACAGTTAAATGACTACAGAGACATAAGTTAAATAGTGGATCCCTCTCATATTCAAACATCTTCCACAGATACACAAGTTGTTCATAGAAACAGGGAAAGCTATGGCAATAAAGACCTGCAAACAGTTTATCAGCAAAAAATATTGTGCATCGGAAAATTAAACATATGGGTGTAGAGGTCAATACTAGGCTGTTTGCCCTTTGGAATACAGGCTTAGCCAGAGTGTGCTTGGTGTCTGCCTCCCCAGTACAGTAGGCTACTGTGCCTCTGTAAAGGAAGTCACAGAAGGCATCGTTTAAGGCTAGTGTGCTGTGCCTCCATCAGGCAGGGACACAGTGGAGATCCCAGGGGTTGAATTTGCAATGTCACATCCATGTGGCTGGTGTTTGCTGGAAGAGGGTTAGTGAGGACTTATAACAGTAATTGGGCATCAATTACAGACTGAGGGGAGCCTTATCTGCAGTGTATGGACAATTTCACTGTCAACACTTTGATGTTATGATTTTGAGGGATTGAAGTGTTGTGCCAATACTGTTCAGAGACGTCGTCCCTCTGTGGGATATTGCTCTGTAATGTATTAGCTCCCTCCTTCTGTTGTACAGTTTATATATGGCTGGTGTACACCAGACAGGTCTCCTGTTGTGGAGGAGTCTTGGGTTTATTTGGGATAGCATGATCAATGCAAACCTTCCAGATGCTCATAGAATGCAATTGTCAAGGATTATGCAGTGTGTCCTGTATAATCCCCCAGCATGGGTCCTTTGAAGTCTTCCACCCCAGTCTTCACAAGTGCAAAGTTTCCTTTTGATAAATACTTTGTTTGCAGTGACTTCCTTGCCTGGGGGTGGGGATGGGATATGGATGTCCAGGGAAAGTTGGATATGGTCAGATATTAACAATGGTGGTCTACCTCTGGTGTGGAGCATAGAGTCCCCATGTTGCAGATGGTCAGGTCTAATATGTATTCCCCCTTGTGGCTGTGGTGAGTGGTCCTGCCATAGCACATGGATTCACAAATTGTAGTGGCTGTAGGGTGATGTTGTTGAGGCCTGATTAGTTCCCCCACACAATATACCTGTACCTGAAGTTAACCACTGTAATGGTGTATGTGAACACCTTCATATCCTACACTGTTCCCAGGGAAGCAAAGTGTGTTTCTTGGATATGGGAGGGGTGGTCTGAACTGGTTGTGTTGTGTGTTACAGGTCCTGTGGTCACGAAGCATGGTATAAAACATAACCTGGCAGTGCTGATGTGCATATCTGACCCTGAAGTAGGCGGCTGTTAATGCATATATATGCTATCCCCCTAACTGACAGATAGTAATAGATGTACATACCTATTTATAAATAATGATGTCAGCACCCTATAAATACTGCAGGAGAAAACCTGATACCTAGTAATTCGAATAGTGCACTCCACTAATGTGTTTCTTTCAAGTATCATAATATAGTTAGGTAGGGGTTTGAATCCTGCCAATGCTGAGTGTTTGTGTGAGAGGGGTTAGCGTGTGTGCAATTCTGTGTGAAAGAAATGTCCCTTTTGGCAATTAGAAGAACACACTACATGATGCACATTCCTCTTTCTAAACACTGATGATGTCAGCACCCTATACGTATAGCAGGAGAAGGAAAACCTCCCAGTAATGCAAATAGCACGCTCTGCTAATTCGTCTCTCTCAAGTGTCATAACATAGTTAGGTAGGGGTTTGAATCCTACAAATGCCATCTGCGTTTTTGTCACACAGTTTGTCCATGTGTGTGGGGTGTTGCTCTTAATATTGTATGACATAGATTATATCAGTAATGTCAATGCACACATGAGGTATGTGTGTGCCACATAGACATATGTACCTGTGACCTTAAATAGTTCCCATGTCTGAAGCCTGCCTCATGTGAATACATGGAATTTTCATTACACAACTTTATGACTGTGGTTTTCTGTGTAGGGGCTGCATTTGGTATGTGAATATACAGTGAGAGTAGTCTATGGTGTCATCTTACCAGCGAGGGATACACTTCTGGTCTGGAGCATATAGTCCACATGTTGGTGATGATCAGGTGCAGCATGTTTCCCCCACTTGTGTGAGTGGTAACAAGTTGTTCCATAGCATCTGAGTGTATAAATGCTAGGAACCTTTGAGCTAGGGTGTTGGAGCTAGAGTAATGCTCCCAGTCTATGTTTGGGTAGTTGCAGTCCACCAATATAATGGTGTTTGGAAAGACCTTCATATTTCCAGTGTTGTCAGGAAGGCCAAGTGGGGTTCCTGGGTTTGGGAGGGTGGTGTGTGCCAGGCTATGAACTGGAAGGCAGTTTTACCCACTGTTAGTTGCACATGGATAGTCTCTGATACTTCGTGCTGTGCCACCAACCTGGAGGTGTGTGTATCTTTGATGAATATTGATACTCCCCCTCCTGTTCTGGTTCGGTGCAAGTTTTGGGGCCAACAAGCATGGTATGAGGTATAACCTGCCTGTGCTGAGGTGCTCTCGGGAGCCTTGAACCAGGATTCTGTTACTGCACAGATATTGATGTTCTCCATGCTAAGGACAGTTTCCAGTGCATGCATTCTGAGGTTTACACTGCTGGCGTTGAGTAGCATTACTATTAGTTTCCTATCCCTTGTGATACCTATGGAGGTGGTTTTGTCTTTTGAGCCTTGCCTAAAAAAGGCACTATGGGGGTAGCAAGAGCCTTTGCCAATATCCGAAAGCCCAGGGGTGACAGGTGCAAGCCTTCCCTAGCAAAGCATCATGGCTTGTCGAGCATGTCATCCCAGGCTGACAGGCATTGGATCCCCTTTGAATGACACCGAAACTTAAGCCAATTGTTGAAATTGATCATCTTGTCTTCATATTGTGGCATCATTCTTGGTGAAGGTAAGATGCTACTCAAGGTCAGGGTCATACCGGCCTGGGCTACATGCTCAGAGAGCTCCTCTATGTCTCTTTCCATGTAGTCCAGGGAGGTACGTCTCAGGTCATTCACACCAGCATGGACAATGACTGAGTCATATTTGTACATGCCTTGGAGTGACCTGTGTGCTTGTGTTATGTGGCGGATCATAGCGCCCGACAGGCATCTCACTGTGACCTTCTCCTTGTTCAGCCTGGTGAGCGGGACGTTAGTGTGCCTGACAATAGAGGCACCTATTACAAGTGTATCAGGTGTGTTGTTTAGCCTTAAGGGCTGTGACTGTTCAGCACACTGGCTTTGTGAGCTATGTGTTGCATGTGTTCTGTTCTGGGGTAGCGGAGGCTTGTGTGTCTGCTTTGGAAGTGCCTGCTGCTTACGCAGATTTTTATTTAGAGACTATGAGTATGTTTTCATGTGTTTATGTGTTTGGATTGCTGTCGTGGTAGGTCTATGTGAGACTGGAATTGTAGTGACTGTGGTTTCCTTCTCCTCCTGACAGGTTTTGCCAGTACTGAGTTGAGAGAGCTTAGCCTCCAGTTTGGCTATATGGTTGCATCTTTCACATGTGTTGGAATTTGTTGGGAGGAGGAGAGGGTTGTCTGTGTACATGAGACAGTTGTAACATTGCCTCAAGATTCCCAGATTCACCAGCTGGACTGGAGAGGAGATTGACAACTGACCTTTGGACATGCTAGAATAGTATTGGGAATTCCTTTATAATTGACAACAAAGAGGGCCAATGGGGAACAAGGTACTCAAGGTGAGTTTGTGAGGGTGTAGTGCTTTTAATTTGTTAGTGCTGGCATATATAAATGCTTTAGTGAGCAAGTGTCAGGTAACTCAAATGCAATGTGTTACAGGTAACTTAAATGCAAAAATGACAAACAGTAACTTTCTTTCAAGTGAAACAAGGAAATAAGTACAGTAAGCAATGCAGATGTCACTAGGGATCCACAGAGGTGCTGTAAAGCTGTGTTTCAGGTGGAATTAGTGTTTCAGGGAAATAACAAGCAAACAAGCATACAGACAAAGCTACATTCAGCAGGCCTGGATCTAGTCTATGCTACAGCAAACAAGGTGTACCAATTTCAGTAAGAAACAGTTCAAATATGCAGGCACTATAAGCCTTTAGCCAGAAATTCCCAGCTCAGACGGGCACAGTCCAGCCTCTCCTCCCACAAGAGTGCAGACCATGAACCTTCATAATGTAAAATAACTGGCCTGAAGCCCAAGTGCTTAAACCAGAACTAATACACATTTAGAATAACAGACACTGAGCCCTCAATCAGCAGTTCCCAACTTAGTAGGATGTAAGCTACCTGTCCTGCCACCACAGTATCCTTGACATTTAATGAGACTCACCCTCCTGTCATTGTTAGTTCTGTGTTTTGGGGCTGTTAAGAATGGTATGGGGTGTAACCTGGTAGTGCTAGGGTGCTCTTGGGAGTCTTGAACCTGTTGTCTATTACTGCACAGATATCAACATTCTCCATGCAGAGTAGAGTTTGGACTGCATGCATCTTGCGGTTTACATGTCCATCATTGAGTATCATTACTTCCATTTTCTTATCCCATGTGCTACCTATGTAGGTGGCCTTCTGTTTTCAGCCTTACCACCAGAATGCAAAGATGTGCAGACATTACACTATGGTAATTAATAGGGGTGTACCAAACAATATAATGACAATCATACTGTTAATGCATCAGGCATGCTGGGATATACCCACAATGATATCATTACACTGTACTGTTGACAACATGATAATATTACTACACTTCTATGTAGTCACCCTGTGCATCAGCACCATGTTAACCTGTTCCTGCATCAATGTTACAGATTGCAGGAGGTGGCACAGTTTCATCATATGCACAGGGTGTGTACTTGGTATGCCTGAGTCTGCCACTGATACAACCAATCGACATGTATGTGTGTGTGTGTTAGTGAGGGACAACAGTACAAGATGGGGCAATGTTGATGCAGTGTGTGTGTGTATGTGTTAGCCCTAGGTGTTAGCATTATGCATGTGTGTATGCATGCACACAGTTCCACCTCGTGGCTGCCATATATGGGTGTTTGTGGACAGCCACAGACTGTACCTGCCAGGTCATACAGATCACTGTCTCTGGCCATGGATACGGTACCTGTGCCTGGCAGGGGTGCTATGGACAGTATCAGGTACTCAGCCGGACTGGGTACTGTCATCAGAAGCAGTAGGTTGATGACTGGGGACATGTCCCTGCTGGGACTGTCCAGAGCCACGTGCACGTGGTCTCCTAGGGTGGTCTGATGACAGCACAGAACCAGCATTGCTGGGGCTGGTACTGGCACTATGGGAGCGGCCGCAGGTTTGTTGTCATCTGCGACGACTGCCAGCTGCTGATGTTGGTGGCATACGTCCACTTCGACGCCTCAACCGCCCTGCATTGCCCAGGCTCATGGACATGTAGTTGTGGAACAGATCTAATGTGTCCCCCCAACGTCTGTCAATGACCTCGGTGAAATTACGGATGGCAGCCGCAATGTCACGCATAGTGTCATTCATAGCAGTGCGATGTGCTCTCAGCTCCCTCAGACCCTGTCTGGTGTACCGTTCCATACGTGACTGTGACTGCATTACAGCCCGGAACATAGCTGAGGTTGAAAGACCTATGTGGGCACGTCTGACAGGGGCAGTACGACCACGGATGCTCCCACAAGAACCCCTGGACATCTGCCTGTGTGGTACCATGTCAGGACTCCGGCCATGGCTGCTGTGAGAGGATGCATGTGCCACTAATACCACATTACCCTGGTCAATGCCCACTATATGCTGTCCATCACCTAGGGACATTGGTGACAATGGATGTATTGGCAAGATGACTGTGCGCATTGATCAGGTTGACAGCTGTGTCCTGTCGATTGGCTGACCAACAATGGACTCTGGCACACCTCCCTGTGCCATTACACAGGTATCATCATTATCACTATCCCCAGCAGTGGATTCAGGTTCCCTGCTGCACACCACCAGAGCAACACCAGAACCTGTGAAAGGAAGACAGGAAACACAGTTTACAATGTGTACACAATGTTACCACAGATGCACACGGGCACATGCACACATGCACACATGCACACACAGGCACATGCACACATGTACACATGCACACATGCACACATGCACACATGAGGACATGGCACATGGGCACATGCACACATGCACACATGGACACATGGGCACATGCACACATGCACACATGCACGCATGCACACATGGGCACATGGGCACATGGGCACATGCACACATGCACACATGCACACATGCACACTCCTCAGTACATGAAATACAAACACACAGACACAAACACACCTACAATCAAACACATAGCAATACTGTTTGAGGGTATTATTACTATTATTATCATTAGTATTAAAGGTATTGTTATTACACACTCACCAGCATGGATTGGCTGCCTTGTTGTTACACCAGAGGGACCTGCACAAATAAGACATTTATTGTCAGTGGGCACAACTGTGCCATTGATACTGTGAGTATGTTACAGTTCAGTAGAACAACAGTTGGCTTTCACAGGTCTACTGCTGATATTGAGAATATCACTCTTGCACAATAATTACCAGGATAACAGCTACAAATACAGTACACACCTCACACGTGCATAAACTACCAGTGTAGAGAACAGTCAATTATAGATATGGCATGTTACCTGCACGCTTCAAGCCCACATGCTGGGTGGCTCCAGCCTCCATCGTTACACATGTCTGTGGATGTTGTTGTTGGGCTGGAGCCACAATACTTAGGAGGAGCCCCTCCAGTCTGGTGAGGGGGGTGTATATCCGCCCCACCACCTGTGGCAAGCTGTTGCCTGTGGATATCAGATGCACGCTGATGGACATTTCTAATTAATAGACAATGTGAACACCTCCGCTAGCTTTACCATAAAGGGTATTCTCCCAAAAAAATCAGTAATGCGAATCACCAAAACATACTGTTAATGGATATTGCCACCAAAGTATCAGCCACTCCTATGGTAAAAAACGATAGATTTAATAAACAGCAATAGACATATACAAAGAACTGGGATTGAGCGCGCTTTCATCTATAATTACAAGACTTCATCAGAATCCATTGTTACTGGTTGTAACATGCCTTAAATACTTTAGGTAATTGAATAATTGAATATTTAATCAATCAATTAATTAATAAGGCCACAGCTTAATTCTTGCATCAGATGAAATCACTTTTTAAATTTGCAGACTCTATCACACAATATATATATATATATATATATACACGCTGTACAAATTACAAGATAACTAAAAACTTATTTAAAAAACTAATACACAAACACAAATAATTATTAAAATATATATAATGTATAATATATAATATATATAAATGTATTGTTTTAATATTGTTTTAGTAAAGTGCTGCAATAATTTACAAAAATATATATAGGATTAATATAGTACAGTACTATATAAAATATATATAGGTTTAATAGAGAGATGGTCCTGGTGGGTTGAATGACCTTCTCTCTATTAAACCTGCCCTAAAATTGTTAGCCAATAATCCAAAATTGAGTTAACACAATAAAATAATATGCAATAATTTTTATACAATTTGATATGATGACACTTACATTAGTTATACACAATAAATGTTATTAGTGTTTATTTAATAAGCTTTTTAGTGTTTTGCCATTTTTACCATCTTGTAGGGAGTTTTAATTTATTTATATATATATATGTTGATATATTTTTATATATATGGTGGTATTTTCTTATATATATATTTTTATATATATATATATTTGTAAATTATTGCAGGACTTTACTAAAACAATATTAAAACAATACATTTATATATATTATATATTATACATTATATATATTTTAATAATTATATGTGTTTGTGTATTAGTTTTTTAAATAAGTTTTTAAATAAGTTTTTAGTCATCTTGTAATTTGTACAGCGTGTATATATATATATATATATATATATATATATATATATATATATATATATATATATTTTGTGTGATAGAGTCTGCAAATTTAAAAAGTGATTTCATCTGATGCAAAAATTAAGCTGTGGCCTTATTAATTAATTGATTGATTAAATATTCAATTATTCAATTACCTAAAGTATTTAAGGCATGTTACAACCAGTAACAATGGATTCTGATGAAGTCTTGCAATTATAGATGAAAGCGCGCTCAATCCCAGTTCTTTGTATATGTCTATTGCTGTTTATTAAATCTATCGTTTTTTACCATAGGAGTGGCTGATACTTTTGTGGCAATATCCATTAACAGTATTTTTTGGTGATTCGCATTACTGATTTTTTTGGGAGAATACCCTTTATGGTAAAGCTAGCGGAGGTGTTCACATTGTCTATTTTTCTGACGTGAAGGAGTTGTGGTTGTGGACATTTCTAATTAAATCACTGCAGTGATGGCATACCTGCTCATATGTCCGGTTATGCATGCCTATGTCATTTACCCGACGGACAAGGTCTTGCCACAGTGCAGCCCTCTTCTGCTGGTTCTGGCTGGTGCGGGAAAAGAGTGCGGCAAAATTCCGCACCAGGCTCTGATGTATCTCCTCTTCCTCTGCAGCAAAGTACGTTGGGTTGCGCTGGTGCACCATCGCCCTGGAAGGAAAAGAAAAATATGTGAGCAAGTGATATGGCACACATAATACTCTACTGTAGTGATATCACTGAACTGCCATTATATAGCATCTGTCTGTCTATTGTGGATACACATATAAATGACCACATATCAGTGCTCAGCCAACAAATGTGTGACAGTGCCTGGCACACTCCATACAACAAACTAGTATACTCCAGCAGTCGGCACACTGTTTGAGGTCCAATGCACAACCTCACACTGGGGGTTTGTATCAAGTTAATGTATGGGGAACATTGTCAACCCATGCAATGCATGCAATGCACAGTAAAACTTTCACTGGTAATGCACCCTAGTCTTTGTTGCCATAACCCTACATACATAGCAGTCACATACAGGGAACCACAGCACAACATATGGCAATGTAGTATGTTTGTATCCCAATACCTGACACATCTTTCTCTGGCCTCACACCAAGGGCACACACTACCATGACAGACACAAAGTCATGCTGAGCAATCACACCATTACAGACCTTTCACACAGTCAGTGGCACACTCATTCCACCTCACATAGTTGGTATTGCAATGAGTACATGTGTGTGTGCATTGTGTCATAGGTAGGTAATATGCTATTGGCCCTGGGCCTACAGCAGCATACTGTTATGCTACCCTGCCCCTTGGGACACATGTAATGTGATTGTACTTGCTCCTGTCAAACAGTTACACAGGGTGACTCATATGGCATATTACCTATCTGCATAACATTCAACAGGGGTATGTCTGACATCTACTAATGGGGAGCCTGGATGGTTTACTCCAGGGTATGGCTTATTTGTGGGTAGGAACCTGTACCTCCACCATGTGCTCTTTACTGCGGTGCCAAGGATGACAGACATAGGTCATTTAGGCTGGGGATATTGTGAGGTGTTACCATGGTTGTTGGACAACTATTATGGGTGTGACTTAACTATGTATATCCAGCAGTGGTAACCTCTGTGTAGGTAGTATGAAAGGCACTCTATCTGTGGTTTTGTCAGTCAATCTGCATAGGTAATGTGTTTGAGGTCATTATCACTGTTTGTTAGGTATGATTGTGTCCTTCTCCCTTTCTGTAGTTGTCATGGGAGGTACATACCGTGTAGGACATTGTGAGGTGTAGAGGGATACAGTGACTACATTTCCCTAGCTGACACACCATTTCTGCTGACACTTACCATGTACAGGTACTACAAGACTAGTGTGCCACTGTGAATATCAAAGGGGAGGCTATTGTACACTTGTTTCCCATGCTCCCTCCTGACACATCCAGTAGTAGGCAGGCAACAACCTATGTGGTGGTTAGTGGTGTAAGTGTTTTGGAATGGGGTATGGTACTCCAGTATCCACACTGGTGTTCAGTCCATGCCTTTGTCACCAGGCACCTGGTGCAATACATCTGCACACATGTGCCTCTCTCAGTATATATATATATATATATATATATATATATATATATATATATATATATAGATATATATATATATATATATATATATATATATATATATATATATATATATATATATATATATATATTTATATATATATATATATATATATATATATATATATATAAATAGAGAGAGAGAGAGACACACAGAGAGGGGGGGGGGAGAGAGAGAGATTCATATACATACATATCTGTAGACATTCATATCTGTCTGTATATGTGTATGTATATATATATCTATATATGTATGTGTCTATTACATATATATGTATATACATATTCTATCTATCTATATATGTCTATCTATTTATACATCCCTCTCTATCTATGCATACATATATGCATATTATATATATATATATATATATATATATATATATATATATATATATACATATATAAATATACATACATCTACATATAATATATATATATATATATATATATATATATATATATATATATATATATATATACCTTTTTATTTACACATACGAATACACACACTAACATACTGCTAAACATCCATTACTGTACAACCTACATTGTACGTTGCACTACAACCTACATTGATATGTGCACATAGCAACCTTCAAATACATATGTATGTCCAGCCTTCACTAACAGTTGCAATATGTCCCCTGCCCTATGCACATCTTCATATATATATAGATACAGACTGCTAACACATATGGAGGGTTCACAGTATGTATACTATTAGATTATTAGTTTACATTACATTTGTTTGCCACTGCTGTTTGTGATGGCTTGCTACTTGGTGGCCTGCTGCTGGTTAGCTTACTGGTTTTTTTGGTTTTTTTTTTTTTTTTTGGTGCCTCTCTCTGTGTCTCTTTTTCTGTTTTTCTCTTTTTCTGTTTCTCTCTTTCTCTCTCTCTCTCTGTTTGTCTCTCCCTCCGGATGTTGCAATGAAAGTATTGCATGTGTGGACTGGGAGTACGGTCTGCTTTTGTAGGTATATGCACACGTGCATGTGATGGCCTCTGCACCAATTGTTAGCCAGCATTTACTAATTGCATGCAGCCTGCTGTGTGGTAATTGCAGTTCTCACTGTGATTTCAGGACAGTGCTATAAAATGTTAGGTTAGGTAGGCGTAGCCCTTTTAGATTTTCAAGGTGGGGACCATGCTGGTATGCTGTGGACACTGTTCTGTGAGTGTAAAGGTTGGTATGTCTCTCATATTTCAGGCTGTGTTGTAGGCACTGAAGTGCATGTTGTACTGAAACCTGACTATTGCTTCCTCCAGTTTATTCTTCTCAGTGTGTATGTTAACTGACATCTAATAATACTAATACTGTTTAAATAGGAGAATGTGCTTTCCTCTGGGACTTGTGGAGTAACTGGTATACAGCAGTGGCTTTTGCAATTTGTTGCCATGGCTTCACTATTTGGCCATTACATTCACTCCTTGAATGCCTGCTAGATGTCTTTACTGTAATGTGTTGCTATGGTTTTCCTATTTTCCATTTACATTCACTCCTTGTAATGCTTGCTATATTTCTTTCAGCAGCAATTTCTTATATGTCTGTTGTGGTTTGGTGGTACTGCATGCAGTCTGGTCTGGCCAAGGTGTGGGGCTTGACACCTACAAGGTTATTTTATTTTGCTGCTGAGCAGTACTGGGGCCTTGTACTTTGTACTAACAGTTATGGATAGCAGGCACATGCAGCGCTTGTAAACTGCTATACTGTCCTTATTTTATTAGTTGGTTACATCCTTTGATATTTGTGAGTTGTACACCTACATGTGGGTGTGTTTGTGGAAGCTATTCTACAGCTATTCACAGAGTGTGCGACAGCAGACAGAATGATATGCCTGTGGGTTTGTGACACTTACAGGCCTCAGATACTCTCAGGTATATCTTTTATCAGCTTCAGGGAATGGTACATATCAGTGGGATACACCCGTGATATATTTCAGATATTCTGCAGTTGTGACTGTGGGGTATTTTGAGCATATGTATTACTACACCATTTCTGACATGCAAGTAGTGCATACTTTCAGTAATTGACAGTTACCATTATGTGGGATAAAACAACTTTCTGCCTACTGTTAGTACATTTCACAGGGAGTCAGTGGGGCACAGTTAACATTTGTTTTCAAATCAGGGACATCCCTGTAAATCAGTCACAGTTGCGAGATCTGGCCTCTTACCTGTTCAAATATGGCAGTGTTTATCCTGCTCTGAAAGTGTGTGTGGTTTGCAAGGTGCTACTGTCACATTATTACCTACTAGCTACCGACTAGCATAGCTGTTTCTCTTCTCACACTAATGTGATACAAATCCACAAGAATTGCCAGTAAAGATACAAGAAAAGCTTTGTGTAATAGCCTTCCTTTATTCCCTTTACATTCAGTCCTACTATTTCATGATATATTGCTTTCAGCAAAAAGTTCTTGTATATCAGTCATGGCTTAGTGGTAAGTCATGCAGACTAGTGTTTCCAAGGTCCTGGGTTCGAGACTGACAGAGGAATTTTATTTTGCTGCTGAGCAGACTACAGGCCTTGTCATTCAGAGTGACTAAGGCACTTTTAAGCAGTTGTAAGCGGGTTAGCACTGGTTTGCGCGGTGCTCATGCATGCGCACTGTCGCTTAGCTTCGCGCACACATGCTTAGCTAAGTGCACACAAGCACAGTCCTGCTTACAACTGCTTAAAAGTGCTTACTCTCGCACACACCTGCGCTAATTTCTTTAAAAGAAAAGAAAATGGGGAGATAGGAAAGTGGTGAAAAAGGGGGCACAAAGAGGGTAGGACAGTAGGAAAACAAGCTTGGGATTTGCAGGAAGGATGTAGGAAAGGCCCATAGCTGCCCATTTCTTTATTAGCAACAGCTGTGCATATGTCTGTAATTTGGTGTGAAATTTGAAACCTTCCACCCCTGAGAGAGGGGTGAGGACAACAAAATATGTTGTACAGCCAATTGTAATTACCAGTTCACATGTCCAGCAGACATGTCTGCCAAATGAGCAGCTATGTATGGGGCGTAATTTTTTTGCGGGAACAGAGTGCCCTTTTTTATTTTTTTTTCAGGTGAGAGTGAAATGTGAGGTACAGGAAGTAGGTATATTTGTGGAGGTAGGTAGGGGAGGTTAACAGACAAGACAAACAAGACACATACAGGGGCGGAGTATGACACATGTGGGGGAAACGCAATTGACGGGGACGGATGTTTGGATATCCCGAGCCCATGAGCCCACAGATGGCAACAGTGGAACTGAGATCCCCACCCATGGGCAGTTGCCACTGTGCCTTCACAGCCCAGGACGGGGCTGTGCTGGGGGCTGTGTAGGATGGGCAGCAGGCACACCCGTGAGTTGTGCCACCCGAGCCTCAAGCTGGCGTAGGGGTTCAAGCACAGAATGCCTGATCTCGGTACGCACCACAGACCTGACACTTTGGAGGGTGAGTGGACGGTCTCCTCCGGCCACGCTTGCAGAGGAGGGACGAGTCCGATCTCCTGCAGCACTTCCACCCGAAGGTGGCACAAGGCTGAGGTAGGAGAGGTGGGTCCGCTGGAACCCGCCTTCCCTGTTGTTCTATGTTTAACAATATTTTATGACATTTTGGGTTAGTAACAAACAATACCATTCAAAATTAGTTGTAACAGCATGCATCAATATTCCCATTAACCAAACACCCATGAATTCCAAACATTGAACAGCAAGCATAACACATGCATATTTTGAACAACAGTGCACAATCCAACAGCATGCAGGGTTGATTGATGGCAACAGGCCATCAGGTTTGGATATGTGAACAGGGCACATGCAGCAATGTACATGCAAATATGTTTGAACCAACAGGACAAATGTCCATAGGAATTAATTTTGAATACACATACCCAGTTTGTTGCGGAATGGCATTATTTGTGAATATAGGGTAGGGTGAATAAATATTTCATTAACAACTTCAACTACCTATACATATGCTGTACAACTCTAGTAGCTGCAGATATATATACCCTACAGGTCTTAGTACAGTTTCCTATATGTAACCTTAGGAATGTTGGTGATGGGACTGTTACTGCTACATTAATATACATTGCATTTTTATTCATACACGTTCATATCTGGCTGTGTTCAGGTACAGCATCCTGCTACATTTCATTTATATGGCTCTAGACAACTGTGGATGCTTATTATTTCATACAACCATACTATCTCCATATTGCAAGGGTACAGCAACATATCCAAATTGTGGGACAGACACATTCCAGCTTCAGTGCTTTATTTCAAACATTTCACTGTTTGGTTGTGGCTGTCTCATTCATTTCATTATGTACTGACTGAAGTATACTTTATTCGGAAGTTATAACAGCTTTCTTGGTCGATTCATACCTCTTTCTCACACACTCACTTGTTTTATTTTTACAATTCAAGATGGTACTTTATTCTAGGCGTTATTAACATGTCATACTTGGTTACAACAATCCTTTCCAACAGACTCACTTGTTTCATATGGCAGATTTTCAAAGGGGATGTATTTGACACGTCTATTGTCTTTAGCTTGTTTACCACTAATTTTCAGGCTGCAGCAGGTTATCTGATATTACAATACAGGTGGGAAATCTCTATTTCAGACTTGTTTAATTTTTATTTCTGGATTACAGGCTGCATCACTTATCTAATCATACAGTACTAGCAGAATCTTTCTTCTAGTGTTATTTGAACTTTATTAATATGTAACAACACTGAACTCTTTTACAAGCTGTCTCACTTATATTGTATAACAATTACAGAAGAATAATTACTAACCTGCCTGCTGGAGCAACTGTTCCAACCTATCACCATAGGCTCGCCGATTCGCAGAACGCACACCTGCAGCTGTAATATAAATGAAGTAATATTGGAACATACATCTCCATAATATCAGCTAGGATAATTCCTTACATACATAATTACATGGATACTTACTCAGTAGTGGGGCATTGGGCATTTGCCGGGCCTCCTGGATCCAACGGTTCAGTTGGTCCTGCTTTTGTCTCTTCAGGTCCGTATGGTGGTGATGGACCTTTTCACCAGTCCTTGGTATGCCTGTGGCACTGGTGAGATCATGTGCCAACTGATTCCACGCCTCTGCCTTGTACGCTCCTCACAGAACCTGGCCCAGCATGAGTTGAGCCTCATGATCGTGGACTAGGAGCCAAACCATGTATTTGGACTCCTCAACACCCCACCTCTGTGCTCGGAAGTGACTCCCCTCTCCTACACCTGCCATCCTGACTGCAAAAAGGTTCCACAATCAGTTATGCTGCGTATTCCCACCTATGGGGCTTATATATGCCGTTTTTCCCGCACTTATCTATGATTGGCCATTTTGGAATTGTATCAGCTTAAAAAAACCTGCTTTGTCATGCTTCTATTTCCATTCATTCCTATATATATGCTAATACTGCATTTTTCAGTACAGCTGTCATGGCTTAGTGGTTCAGTACTTTGACTATGTTGCACAGCATCCTGGGTTCGAGCCTGGGCATTGCTTTTTTTTTATTTTACTACTGTCTAGACAGGCTAGGAAGTGTGTCTGTTTAAAGACGGCTTTGATACAGTTTGCTCAACATTGCCCGCCGGTAAGCCGGTTGGTGCGCTGCGCAGCTCCGCGCAAACAGGTTACACTGGTTAACGCGTTATTTGGCTATGAGCACGTATATTACACTATAAGAAATGTTGCACAACTATGGGCACACAGTTTCAGCGTGTTAAAGCACTGCTCAACTCCGGGCACTCATATTACACCTGTTAAACCACTGGTCACCTACGGGCAATCATACTCAGCTTGTTAGAGCGCTGCTCAGCTATGGGCACTTATAAAATATTTTTTTTATTGTGTCAGAGTTCTTCAAAAAAACATGGCCCATTTCATTACATTTTACTTAAATTATAGTTTTAAATATATATATATATATATATATATATATATATATATATATATATATATATATATATATATATATATACATATATGTCAGGGGATTGTTTCGTGCTTATTTCACTAAAAATAAAAAATGATGTTGTTGGGGCTCGAACCGTGACTACCTCCTCTTTGGCCGACGTCTCTACCGCTATGCTATTGCTACTTGGCTTAATTTGCATATTTAGATCTTATATGCTTTTTCAATGACTGCTAACTGTGGCTGAGCGAAGGGCACACCCGCGCAAATGAGCGCAATTATGGGCATACATTTTTGAAATTATAAAAAAAAAATTAAACTGTTAATTTTTACGTTTTACATTTCAGTTGGGTTTATAGTCTGTGGGGGCATTTGTGGTGTTATGTTTCTTGACATTTCCGCAGACTCGCTCATGGGAGTTTCCTTTCAGGACTGAGATTCTTCTGGGGGCATGTCCCTTTGCAGGACTCGCCGTGCGGACACTCCCCCTACTTTGCTACATGGACCGTGTTAGCCTAGGGTGTGATTCAGCATGCCCTCATGAATATGCATGGCATGCTGACATCACCCTGTTTAACTGCAGCCTCCGTGTAAGACTTGCTAACTCTTACACGGAGGCTTCGTGAATCCTGCCCAAAGTATAAAAATATAGTTTCTTACATATATAAAAATTATTACTGGAATGTTATCAAATAACATTGACACTTACAAGTTAAACCCGAATAACACATAGCTGTCATTCTTTTAACACAAGTTTATATTCTATGTTTTGTCAGTCTGCTTTATATTAAACATCCCATACAAATAGTGTTTACTGAATCATTAAATGTTATTTTTTATAAATACAATAGCTTTTTAGTGGCTAACATACTTTGGAAGGTATTTACTGTTTTTTACTGGTCTGTAAGGGTTTGGGGGATGGGTGTGTGGTATGGAGGTGGCTTGGATTCACTTGTGAATGTTTCTTGTGTGAATTTTAGTTGAAAAACTGTTCCTTTGCAAGTCCTTGTCATGAGGACCAGCTTGCAGCAGCTTAATTCGAATCATGAGCATTTTTGTGATGCTGTGAGTGTTCTAAAATTCTAAGAACTGTCCAGGTTACTTCTTCCTGTCTAAAAGTAAATAATCATAATATTTTGAATAATATGCTAAGATGTCAATAAATAAATACAAATTATATAATAAGCAAAAGACAGTGAATTGCATTCTAAATCACTGTTAGTTATTAAATAGTTTTGAATGCTTGCAGTATGCCAAAAGGATGGTTTATATACTAGCCTATAGAATAACACTTCTGATAAAAAATTTAGGATTGTGTTTCTCTGTTATTGTCTTGTTTTAATGATAACAAAACTTAGTATCTCAGAACAATTTATTATGGAAAGTTTGGATCTTAAAAGGGAATATTTTTCAGATGTTTGTTCAAATACTATTAGACATAATATTTAAAAACAAATAGGACTGATTCTAACAGTAGTACTAGATTAAAGACTATCAAATATATAAGGGTAAATATAAATGTTTTATTATATGACAACTCTACACTAGGATTATAACTAAAATAAAAAACCTGGGAATATAGCAATAGTAGAAGACATAGTATACTATAAGAAATAGATAGAGATCAGCATAAGTAAATATATATATAGTTAAAGAATATAAATATGTCTTCAAGGGTGGGAGGTTGACATAGTGGTTAAGGTGGTCACCTTATAGGCACAAGGTACAGGGTTTGATTCTCACATTGGGTAATTGGCTGGACTTGTTATGGCCCACAAGAACAGTTAGCCTGGTCTAACTTATGATCCTATGTGCAACTTTACACATAGTGAATAAAATAGAAAAAATATAAAATCATCTGAACGATAAATTACTAAATATGAAAATAACAATGGACTTCCACCTTATACTAGACCAGGGAGATAATGTCAGATATCGGGAAAGATGCTTGTATCCATATTCAATTTGGTCAACTTATTATAAAGATTCTGAACACCTATTTAACTTTTCTTATTCATAATAACTCACTGACAGACTTTTTTAAGATGATGTATACTAAAATTTAGACACATTAATATGAATCAGAAGCATAAGCTAAGCTTTGTTACTCTAATGAAGAGTATGAGAGGTAGTTTGTTCACCTTTTTCAACAAACTAGGACTACTTTATTCAATGATAGAATGTTTTAAGGTTATATCATTAGGTAATTTTTTATTCATTTCAAAAGTTTTGTCCATAGCTGAAGATTTCATATTATTATTTATAAAGTATATAATAAGTTCTGTATATAAATGCAATTTCATCATACCTGTGTTTTTCTCTCTTAAATAAATGTCTGAGTTTAAATGCAAATGGACTGAATAATCCAGTAAAGAGGGAGAGATTGTTCAAATACTTGCAATTACATAAAGCTTAAATAGTACTTCTACAGGACACACGTTTACTTAACAAAGATGCAACTAAACTTTCATTAAAGAATTGTTTTTTTCATAGGTGAAAGATTTATGCATGCTGAAGAGAAAGCAGAGTTAGGTTCTAGCTTTCAAGCTTAAAGAAGAGGTATGCTCATTTAATGGAAGAACTCACAAGTAATGCCAAAAGTAAAAGATACCTATGCTGATAAAAATGGCATGTTAAGCATTGTTATAATTGAGTGAAACAGAAAACTATATACATTGTTGAACTCTTATTGGGATCCAGGGGTTGGAGCTAAAGGTGCAAAAAATTACTTAGATACTATAGCCTATTACATGAACGGTGAAGTCATAATGGCTGGTGATTTTAATTGTATTTTATCAGACAAAGATTGCACTGCAGATAAAAAGCTGAGAATCACATCTTCAGCCAAACACTTAACAATTTTTTTTAAATCTCATGAATTTAAAGGATTTATATGAGCTAAAGAAAGCAAACTCACTTCAATTTGCCCATTATTCATACAGATAGGGAACACAAACAAATATTGATACAATTTGTGTCTCAAACACTTTGGTATCACATATCAGAAAAGTTTCAATAGTTTCATGTCCATTATCAGACCATAATAGTATAATCTTTAATATTATTTTAAAAACTGACAGTCGAAAACATCACAGGAGATTACCAGCATACATTATTAAAATAAAAAGGATTTAAGAATTGGTATGTTAAAGAGATGAAAAATTTCCTAGAAATAAATATGAATTGTGAATTAACTGACATTGTCCTATGGGATTCACTAAAGGCTTACTTAAATGGAAGAGTTATAAGCTAGTATATTAGTAAAACTAGAGAATGGTACAAATAATTGAATACACTAAAGGGCCAAAATAGACATACTAAAGTTAAATCTAAAACCAAATAATATTATCAGATAGTCTGAACTGATACATTTAAATGCAAAATATGGTCAAACTCTAAATCATAAAGTTTCAATAAACTTGGAAAAACGTTATTACAGGCACATTGAGTAAACCCTCTAAGCTTGCATAAACTTGCTCTTAGATCAAAGAAAATGAATAAACTAAGTCATATCAAAGAAATTATAACACATACACATAATAAAAATGAAAGTAGAACAGATATTAAAGGTATTCTTGAGGGCTTTAAAATATTTTAAGAAAATATAAATAATAATACAAATAACCTAGATAATGATGACATCATTGAAACTTTTCTAAGGGAAAATACAAATAATAAATCAACAACTGAACAAATAAAAAATGCTAGACCATTCACTTTAAAAGAAATAAAATATCGAATAAAAAAGTAAAAAAATAATAATGTACAGGGCTTAGATAGTTTTATACCAGAATGATATCAAATACTACTGGATGATGCAATAAAAATATTAGATAAGGTCTATAGAGAAATAAAAACAACTGCTAAAGTCCTTCCATCATGGAAATATTCCCTCATATGATCTATTTTAAAACAAGATAATGATCCTATAAAGTGTTCATCATACACACCCAATTCACTTGTAAATGTGAACTATACGTTCATAAGTTCATAGGTGTTTACTAGGCTAATGTCCACAAGGGCCTTTTAAGCCTAGCCATGCATCCCAAATCTATGACAAGTTCTGATACCCTTGATAAGTGTAAGAAGGTACTTGGGAGATGAAACATTTACAAGCAGGGGCCTGGGTGATGAACCATTTACAGACTGTCTATGTCCATTGGAGACATAGGTGCTAAATCATGGTTGAATTTCCTGTTTCTCATACAGTTGTCCAAGTTGCACTTGAATTGGATTAGGGAGGAGCTCTGCTTCACATGGATGGGAAGCCTGTTCCAAAGACGGGTAGCCTCTGGGTTACATACTTCTCTCCCCAGCAGGTTCTATTTATAGCACAGATAAGGTTTAATTCTTTGAGATGGGTAATTCTGGTGCTGTTTGTTTTGTGGATATGCAGGAGATCCATCAGAGTGGGATCTGACAATGCCCTGTATACCAGGCAGAAATCAACCTTCAAAAGCCTGTAGGAGAAAGAATATAAGGATAGGGCCTTGAAGTGGTCTGCAGAGAACATTTTACTTATGCCCTGTATTCTTTTAGTGAGGAACCTCTGTGGATATTCCAGTTATTGGATATACCTGTTAGTACATACAATAGGGGGCATTGTACAGCATGATAGGTCTGATGAATGCCAAATACAGTGCAACATTGTTTATGCCCATTTTAGCTAACATAATTAATCTTCTTATAGATTAATTAACAATGATCAGGCTGGGTTTATTTTAAATAGACAAGTACAGGATAAAATAATAACAATACATATATTAATAGACTATGCAAATAAAAATAAAAAGAGCTTTCTATCATTAGTCTCAACTTAGATAAAGCTTTTGACTCAGTTAATTGGTTGTACATGTTTAAAAGATTTAAAGTGTATAATTCTCACCTGAACTAATCACATTAATTTCTAAGTTATGGAATAACTCTTGTGCTTACCTTAAAATAGGTTCTTTTCTTTCTAATTCCATTAAATTACAAAAAGGCACTAAACAAGGCTGTTCATTATTACCTTTACTTTTTGCACTAGCTATAGAACCTTTTGCTAATGGTATTAGTTCCAATATGAATAGTAATGGTATCAAAATAAAAGAAGATTTTGAACTAAAGATTCAAATCTTTGCTAATGATATTTTACTATAGAAAATTCATTAGAACATATAATTAGTTCTATGGGTCAGTTTGAAGAAATCTCAAACTTAAGATTTAATGTAAATATTGGAAGAGCGTTGCACCACAGGTATTAGTATTTCATCTGAGTATTCAAAACTTGCTAAACAACCAAAATGGCAGAAAGACAGCTTCAAAAAAACAGCTTCAATAACAGGCTTTTACCATGTTGAATCCACAATATATGAAATATAGAGCTTTGCTGTTGTAAAAGTCAAGTGGCGTAATTCCACAGCTTTAACTTTCCACTGGATCTGAAGAAGGCTTGAAAAATCTGAAAGCGCTTGTCCATTGTTTACATCAGAAGGGTTCTTCACTTTTATATTCGTTTTTTCTGCTTTTATGACATCCACATGTTTTAAAGCTGTGGAATTATAACGCCACTTGACTTTTACAACAGCAAAACTCTATATTTCATATATTGTGGATTCAACATGGTAAACGCCTGTTATTGAAGCTGTTGTTTTGAAGCTGTCTTTCTGCCATTTTGGTTGTTTAGCAAGTTTTGAATACTCAGATGAAATACTAATACCTGTGGTGCAACGCTCTTCCAATACGTACATTGTTTTTTTGTTCTGCTGAGCGTTCTTTAGTGGAATTCTCTTCTTTTTCTGGATTAAATTTAAGATTTAATCATAATAAAACTAGTATATTAATAAAAATAAAAAAAATCATACAAAATATTCTAACTTAAATTAGAATAGCAATCAAATAAGAAACCTTGGTGTAACCATTATTTCTAATAGTAAAAAATGATACAAACATACTTTCAATAGGGTTGTTGATAACATTTTAAGTTTAGTCCCAAACTGGAACAAATGTGTCTTCTTTACTATGGAAGAATGATTAATACTTATTAAGATGGTAATTCTCCATAAAATAGTATTAGTCTTATGATCTTTAATACTATCTCCTCCAAAACATTGATGAAAAAGATAAATCATATTCTATTTAAATGTTTTGGCATCCTAATAAACCAAGAGTTTCCTTTGACTGGCACAGAAAAGGTTGGAATAATAGTGGAATAGGATTCCCTAATATTCAATTGTATGCTACTTCAGAAATTGTAAAAGTTATAGTATTGTGGATAAATTCATCTTATGTTTGAAAACAGAAACAAATACATCAAGAAATATTATTAGTAAATAATAAATATATCACAACCATTCATTAACAAATAGTACCTAAAGGTTTTAACTAGTTATTCAAAGATTTTTGTGTAAATGTTATCATGCCCTCTTCTTAAATTCCCTATTTAAATAACATTATTTCCTCTTTCCATAAGTTCCCATAGTCTAACCATTGTATTAAAGACTTACCCCACGATTCAATAAAGTGTACACCATTCTAAGTGAACAGACGACACAGACATAATGCACACCATCTTCCTCCTAATTTTAGTTTTCCTACTGATATTCTTGCAGCTTTAAATTTTGACAGGGATTCATAGGTTCATAGGTTCATAGGTTTATACTAGGCTATCTGCCCTAAGGCATTTACAAGCCTAGCCCAAATTTTTGTGGCTTACGCCACCCCTTATATGAAAAAATACTGTACCTATTAGTTTGTTGTGCCTCTGTCCAGCAGTGACACAGAGATGATTCCCGGGATAAACCTACAATCTCCCATCCACAGGTCAAGATTTCTCTTGAACAGAGCCAGCGAGGTGCTCTGCCTCACATGGATCGGGATTTTATTCCAAAGCATAGGGAGTCTCTGAGTGATAAATCTATCCCTCCAGCATGTCCTATTTATATCCGTGCTAAGGTTTAAGTCGCTTGCTCTAGTGGTTTTGGTGGATTTGGATTTTTTGAGGTGGATCATGTCCATTAATTCTAGGTTGGACATGGCCTTGTATGTCATAAAGGTTGCCACAAAGTGTAGACTACATGTACATTTAGTGTAATTTTTCTGAGTGACTAGAAAGCACAAAAATGTGACAATAATTTTATTGAATACATATTGTGTACAATTAATGTAGGTTTTATTGAATCTGGCCCTTAATATTTTCTAAGTTTCCAATTGCATATACAAATGACTGCTTAGAAACTCATAACTTCAGCACAATGATAGTATTGAAACAACAAAGTAATTTAATCAACTGGCATCAATTCTTAAATGGTACTGATAAATATACTGTTGAAAACATGAGGTACAAATACATTCAAAATTCTGAGAATTGGTTAATTTTACAGATATTTAGAGACTTTGTGAATAGAGAAGTAAATAAAACATTTAACCTGTACAAGAAATAATTCCCCAAATTATTGGAATTCTCAAAAATATCAATTATAATGCAGTGAAAAATAAATCATATTTGTCGCAAATTTAAAAACTCTTAAGTTAGATTTCACATATTTAGACGATTCCTATTGGAATTGCTCCTCAAAAATTCATAATGAAGACTTCTCTGAAGGATACAAAAAAATTTATATTAAAATCTACAGATACAACTTATATCTTTATTATATACTGGGAATTTTTCACTGAGAATTTTTTACACAGAACTTTTGTCAGTCCTACCAAAATTACAATTATATATAAATCAAATAGAATTAAATGCTGGAGATGTGATTCTGAAATAATAGCTGATTTGACACATATGGCATATGAATGTAAAGTCACCTCCCCTTTTGGGAAAGAAATTGATAACTTTATTCAAGCTCTATGGTCAGATAGATGTAATGTTTCTAAATCTTTAGTTTTTATTTAATGATCCAATTTTTGAGATAATTCCAAAAACCCAAGTGTCTCTTCTTTGGTCTATTCTTGATATAGCCAGAAAAGTAATTACTAAAAATTGGAAAAGTAAAGTTACCCCCTTTAGTGTTGAATTTATTAATATGGCAAAATTGTTTGCAAAAGTGAATTTCATACTATAAAAATGAGAACTTCTAATATTACAGTCATATAAATCTTAGCTTAAACTTAAAGACTTGCTTAAAAAATACTATTTGTCGTTGATATATAACTTTCATGCATTGATCAGCTGTGGACTTATGCAAATAGTTATGTTTATTTTATAATTGATTTGATTATTGATTGTTTAAAACCAAATGAAAAATTATTTAGAAAAAAAAAGAAAACACAGTATTGTTTTTTACACTACCTAAATTAGGTTGTTTGCTGTTATTCAAATTCATGTTTTCAGAATAGAAAGTGTTAACAACACAGTTTGGATAATTTTCAATCCCTGATTATTAAAATATTTGTTAAGTTTACCCCCCTCCAGTTTTTTTCCAGAAGATATGCAGTTTTGTTCTTATACTGTTTCAAATCCCTATTAAGCTTGTTTCTTGTATTATAATACTTTGTCACACGTATGATCAATTATCTTAAACATGTTGCTATGACTCACTCTCTAACTGTCAAATAATAAATCATTCTGCATTTGGTTATTCAAAACTTCCACTTCATTCAGTAGTCAATTAATTTTACAATTATTGTGCTTAATAAGTAATTCAAACAGTTCTAACCCATTTTGATCAAATAGGAATGTAAATTCATCATATACACTGTTGCTGTAGTCCAATTCATTGGGAAATTTATAAACATGAAGGTCTTGAGGGAGAATGCCTCACTTAATACATTCAAGATAAGCATTATGTAAACTAAGTGTTTTAAGTTTAAAAAGCTTGTTTTCCAGTCCATATATAACAGCTTTTAAAGAAGCCATAATGTACCAGCCAGTGGACTCCATGAACCCTTCTAATTAATTCGATTTACTATCAGAATTCTGATACTTATCTTGTTGACACCACTACAGCGAACAGCAAGGGCCGAATGGTGACAATGTCGAACCCGACATTGTTGAAGTACAAATCTCACCCCTATCTCAACCCATGTTGAAGCCTGTTTGGAGGTCGAATTCGAGATGTACTTTCGGCAATGTTGGTATTCAACATTGTCACTTTCGCGCTTAGGAATCAGAAATACCGGCTTTCGACCAAATGCAGTTCGGAATTATAATAGTAAACCAATTAACTCACACCCTGAAATACTTCTTTGTAATAGAATTATCAAGTCAACTTTTATAATTGAAAGTGTCAAGAACCTCAGTATCATTTCCGCAGTTGGAAATATTTCTTACATTAAACTCTCCATTAGACACTGTACCTTGCAGTAGTGTAATATTCTGATTACCACAGCCAGTCCCTGCTGAATTTGGTAGCATATTAACCAATCTGGGGAAACCATGAGTGTTTAAAAAAACCTCTGTTAGTGTTTACTCCACTCCATGCTTAGACTTTTAATATTAGGATGAAAACAAATAACAGTAATCAGTAGAAATGTCAGCTGGGCTAGCCACCCAATGTTATGCGCCTTGACTCTAGATGATTGTCACTTCTGAAGGGACATCGTGACCCCAGGTGTGAAAATGGGAAAGGGGCTGTGGATGGATGGATGCATGGATAGAATACAAAGAGTCACAGACAGTGGTATTAACATCACCTTGGGTCTTTGCTGAAAGGAGCCCAGTCATTAAAGGATAAAATAAATACATATATAAATAAAGTATATTTTCAAGAGTCTCGAGGTAACTAATGATTTCATTGGGTTACGTCTGTGAATTTGACCCTTTCTTATAAGCTAGTATGACTCCAATGTATTTATACTTAATAAAAAGTTATAGATGGTTTGTCTTTCACTTTACTCTAGAAGCCATTTTCATATTTTTATATCATAATTTCATAAAAGTGCCTCATCAATGAATGGGGCTCACTGGAGTCACCCATAAGTAGTCTAAAAGCTTTTTTCTTTTTGTGTTAGCTTAATGCATTGACATTGCTTTAGTTTGCAAACAGGCAGTGTATATTTACAGGTGTCTACTAAGACCTATGTTAAACAGTTATTCTCCAACAGCAGGTTTAATTCAGCACTTAGCTCTGCTAACTAAAATGTAGCATATACAGAATCGACTCACTGACTATGTGTCAGTGAAAATATTCTAGATACTGCAAGGAGTCAGGCATTTTATGTCTATTTATCTGTCTATCCATCTATATAAGTTAACTGTTTTTTTTACTGAAATAATATTGCTGAGATTGTCTCTGCATCACTCTTTAATATGATTCTGATCCTAATAATGGATCTGGAGAAGTACTGCTGCATTTGCATGCAGT